>NC_041392.1:45709107-45755420 GCF_002162155.2 Triticum dicoccoides
CAAGGCCATGCATGAGCGTCGTTCCTCCCACTCCCGGGACGCAATGATGTAGCTGCTCTCCTCCCACGCGGTCGCGCAGGCCAGAAATCGGCCTACCGACACCGGCCGCCACCACCCAATTTGTCTTCCCCCACACCATCCCCCTTTCCACCTCCGCCAGTATCTAGCCTCCCGAGCTCTCCTCCTTCCACTCCGGCCAGTGCCGCCGCCACCGCCATGCCATCGTCGATTCCGGCAGCTCCCCACTCACTTCCCTCCTCCACTAGGTGCACATCAATCAATTGCACTTGCACACATCCCTACATCGCCCCCCGCCTCCCTTCTGCTCCCTCGACGGCGCCAAGGACACTCCGGCCGCTACCAACCACCATCCTGACGATGCTCTGTTTCTCTTCCCAGTGGGTAGGCTACTCTACAAGTCTCTTGTCGACGCACCTGTTTAGTATTTCCCGTGGGCGTCTGCGCCTGGAGCGTCTTGTGTACTTACATGTATACACTATACAGTACTCCAGAACAAACAAATGTTGGTATATAGCTTCCTTGTCTTGATTCCAGAACAAATAAAACATCGGGACCAATTCCCTAATTGAATTTTTCCACCCAACATTCACTCTTTTTGAGTGCCGCCGCATTTTTTGCGGCACCGGGCATCCCGAAGCCGTGCGGCTCTCTCCACCACAGTCGCCTGCTGCATTGCCAACTTGTGGGACTCCTTGAGCACCATGCAGAGTGCCACCACATATTTGCGGCGACGGCGACGGACGTCCGTCTCCACGGATGTCTAGGAGCGGCGGATGACATCGCAGAGGACCTCATCGTCCCCGCTGGCAGGGGCAAGTTGCTCCAGCGTGAATCTGCTAGATCTGCACTTGGCGGGGTTGGCAGCCGCCTCCGCTGCCGGCTTCCTCGATCTCCTCATAGGTCTATCTTCCCAACGGTCGGCCGATCTATCTAAATAAGTTTATCTTTTAGGACCAGTCTAGGACACATCTAGATGTGACATAATTATGTCACATCTAAGATGGCGTCATCCTGTTTGTGGCCCTGCTGATCGAGCTGTTTGTTCTCTCGTTCGATTGTTTTTCTTCTTTTTAGCAAATCTCGTTCGATTGTCTCTTGTTTGTCACGCGCGCTTCCTCACTCCTTTTTGTTGTCGCTTCCAGGGCTGGGCTGCACCCCTCCCCCTCCCCCGCAGCCCCCACTTTCCTGGGCCTGGGCCTTGTGTTTGTGGGCTTAATTGTTTGTTTGTTCTAAAAAAATTGGATTGGGAACAGATGTAGGTCTTGTGCCAGTCCAGGTCTGGGCACTTTGTTTGTCAAATAAGCTAGCAACGGGGAAAAAGTAGGCGTTCTTTTTTCTCTTTTGCCAGGTGATGATCACAGCTATCTTGCCACCCCCCACCCCAGGTCCCTCCCCCTCCCCGAGCAGAAAACAGAGACAAACAAAAATTGGAGATCTGTAGAAAGAAAAGGAGCAAGTTGCAGGAGGAAAAAAATGTCAGGCAGTGGTACCTCTTACCACGTTGAGTTTTCTGAATCTTCCTTGAGTTCCTTCTTCTGAAACCTCACCCAAAGATCAGCATGCTAGTGCTTGTTGCAGTCTTCATGGGACAAGGATTGATTGATCTGTGGAGAAAAATCGGATAGTTACCAGGCATGTAGATCAGTGCATAGCAGTTGTGTTATGGCAAAAATAAGACAAAAAGCCCTGTCTCATGAGTGTGTGTTGGCGTGGCCGATTCCACCGACTGCCCCCACCATTCCTACCAAGTAGAATTGACAGAAAAAATTGTTACAGAGATCAAAATGATCACTGTCCCTTAAATCTTATAAATCTTGATGATGAACACCAAAAAACACTGGAACATACAAAAAAAATGCTTGTTTGTAAAATTCCAAATGATGACCAACTCAGAGGGCATTAACCTATTCCACAAAAAAAAAACACAGGAGAAACCCTACCAGAAATCTCACCTACACATGCACAAAAAAAGTCCACCGACAGTAGTTCACAAGCATAAAACTAGCCTGTAGCCACAAAACCAAGAATTAAGAAAAGCCACCGACAGTACTTTAACTAACATTTGCGTCGCGCTGTCTTATCATCAAGTTTTGATTCAAAGACCAACCTAGGCAACTACACATGGAGAAGAACACCCCAACTGGGCAAGCATCGGTAACAATGGAAGAACGCCCCAACTGGGCAAACCTATGGCTGGCAAACGTTTTGATCACGAGATATATCAACAAAATTTAAGCTCTCTGTCTCCTTGGAGTAAACGCTTGATTTCACCGATCAAAGCCGCCACAGGTGATCTATTAGTACCATGCTCTTGTATCATCGCAGTTGCAAACTGAATCAGATTTTGACAAGCTAGCACATACATATTTAGACAACAGCAACCAGTTGTGCAAAAATCTGAAGCATGTCCTGTAGGGGGAAGCAGCAACGGATTTTTTTGCATGTCTAGAATCAGAATCAAACAAAAGAAAAAGTCTGAATACAATTGGTTGCAGCAACGGATTTTTTTGCATGTGTAGAAGCCCCTAGAATCAGAATTGTGTGGCTGCCGGGTTTGCACGTCTGAATCATAACAATTTCAGTCTGAATACAAATCGTGTGACTAACCATTGAGAATTTCAGACTGAATCAAACAATTCCTCAAGCAAGCCATTTCAGTCCACGGGTAGAATTTCAGTCTGAGTCAAACAATTTCAGTCTTAACGAACAAATTCAGTCTGTATAAGAATCAAAATTCAGACTCTTAATTCAGTCTGAATGAAGTCCGCATCCCCCGCTCAAGATCAGAACATTTCCACATACTGCTAGGGAGTAACACCTTAATCACCACCTACCAGCTAACCAGGATCTTAAAAATTCAGAAATGCTATGCTAGTCTGAATCAAACAAATTCAGTTAAATGAACAAATTCTAACTAGCTAACAGATTCAGTCTGTATCAAAAAAAGTTGCTACCTAAATATTTGTCTTTTTTGAGATTTCAAATGGACTATCACATACGGATTATATAGACATATTCTAGTGCTTCTAGCAAGATGCCCGCGCGTTGCACAAAGTTGATGGAAAAGGTAAGCACAATTTATAAATTGACGGGTCGAGTACTAGTTACAGTGATGCATATAATTAAGCAAAGTTATCGCACATGTCGGTATTGACTGGAACGAGATTGCAACAGCACAATAAAAATTAAGGCCACGATGATGCGATCGCAGTGGTGGTTATAGAAGACAAGAAGAAAGATGGATCCACGAACGTACGACCTCCTCCTCCTGCTCAACTTAGTGCGCCGGGCCACCGACCGGCGGCTAAGGAGCGGCGGCTTTTGTGGCGAGGTCGAGGTGCTTCTCAGCAAAGGCATCCAAGGCTTCCAGCCGGTTGAGGAAGGCCAACCTCATAGCGTCCTCACTGGCATTGTAGATACCTATGTACACAATTTGCTCGTACACGTGGATGTGTAGGTCAACGGATTCTTGCAGGGCAAGGCGCCTCGCGGCGAGCGCGACCTCCAGGTGGACATTCTTCGTGGCGTCGGCGGACAGTCGCAGGGCCACCAGTGCTTTAAAGAGGTTCTGGCCATGGAGGCCGATTAGGGTGGCAGGCAATGAGGAGCCCGGGCGCGTAGGCCGGAGGAGTACGGCGATGTCGTCCGCGAGCTTCTTGATGATGGTGAACTTGTTGCTGGTGTCAACAATCATCTGGTCCAACTGAGAGTCGTAGTTGGCGTCGACAACGGCCATCCACCAGCCGGTCTCCAACACCGTCTGGAGACGATCACCGGCGCCATGCCGCAGGCCGGCGTCGTGGACCATCTGGCGCAGCCGCTGGCCGCTCACGCGCATCGCCGCCATGGGTCTGGAGTGAGCTCTTTTGCTCTTAGTGTAGGTGCTTAGGCAAATGCTTAGGTGCGTACGATGTGGTAGATGCATTGGAATGGAGGGGCGCCTTTATATGAGGGAAATGAGGGCAAACTGCGTTGTATTCACATCGTGAAGCCTCTTTTCCCGGACTTCCTCCCATTACTTCCCTCATGCATTAATTGCAGGAGGATGCATTGGCCCTTCAACATATCAGGAACCGCTACTCCCTCCATATCGGGAACTGCGCCGCCCGCTTTCAAATCGAATACTCCCTCCGTCTAGGTGAGTATTAAGTCATCTTACGAAAACCAAATAGTAAACACATAGGCGTGGTGCATTAACTCTCACGTTGTTTCTTAGAGCATGGTTAATAGTATAGCCAGCTGCTGGCTATAAGCCGGTGCCATGTCATCTACAGTCCATCTTATAGCCAATATGTATAATAGTAGATCAAAAGAATATACTACTTTGTTATTATATGGCCCATCTTTTATTCTCACAAAGTGCCTAGGAGCACGTGCTAGAGCTGGCTCTTCACGAAGAGCCCACTTACCTTCTCTTTCCTCTTCTATTTCCTCCAACTAAGCAGAAATATACTAGTTTATTTCTTATAGCCCGCTGACTCGGCTCTATTGTACTTGCTCTTAGGCTAGCCATAGTGGGAGTAACTTAGGTAGTAACTTAACACATCCCAAGACAATTTTGCTTATGTGGCAACTATTTAATGAGGAAAGAGGTGCTTGTGGTAACATAATATGTTACTGTAACATAGCGCTTTATAGTCGCTTCGACAGAGACGCGAGAAGACGAGGGAGTAGGCTGCTGCAAACGTAGGGCTGTGTGATTTGACAGCGAGTTACTGCTGGACAGGTGGGGCCCCGTGATTTGACTTTCCATTATCATTTTAACTGCGGCGCTACGACCGGCGTGAGTCTCCCAGCTTCCTGACCACCTCCATACAGGTGCCTCTCCCAATGCTCCACCATGTAGTAGAGGCTGGCTCTTGCATGAGAGCCCACTTCTCCACTTTTTCCTTGCCTCTCTTTCCTCCACATATGCAAAAATGCCATGTAAAGCGCACTATTGTACTTACTTTTAATTGCTCCTACAGGTGCTTAAGCTTGCCACATGGGCATAAAGTCTGATGTGGCAAGTTATTCAAGAAGAGAGAGACTAGTTTGGTGACCCAAGGAAGAAACGGTGCTGAGCGCGTGTACCTTGGTGAAAAGATAATTTTGTGTCTATAGCTAATTAAATGAAGCAAACTTAGAAACACCATTTCATTGGAAGAGGTCACTCCTTGGCAAATGCAATAAATACTAGTACTCCCTGTGTCCCATAATATAAGAACATTTTTGGCACTACACTAGTGTCAAAATATTCTTATATTATGGTACAGAGGGAGTACGAAGAAAGAGATAGAGAAGAGTAAAAAAAATACACTTATAGCCAACCTTGTTGTAGTATGAGTGACTAAGTGATGACTATGTATAACATGCCAAACATCAAATAGCCTAACGCACCGTGTTAAATCTCCAAGGGCGCGACCGCACGAGCGACGCGACGGTCGTGGTAGGTGCGACCACGATACGGGCTGCTGGCAGCCCTTGGATCTAAGATCGAACGGTCGCATGCTAAGTTGCTGAAAATTTGTAGAATAACCCTCCAGGATAGGATATTCACCCATAGGTCTAGAATCACGCCATGCAACCGTTCGATCTCAGATCCAAGGGCTCTCGGAAGCCCGTATCATCGGAGAATGGAAAGCCACTACCCTGCCGTTCGCACGCTGGCAGTTCGCTCCTACTCGTCCCCGCACGTCCTTCAATACTACGGCGGTTCGCTCCTAGTCATCCCGTCCATTCACATTACGGCAGTTCCACTAATCCTAACCCTCCTCCCAAATCCATGGCGTCCCAAATCTCCATGATCGGCGGTGAGTACAAGGTTAGAACCATCACCGGCGATGAGTTCGACGTCATCTACACCCGTTCTTCCGCGACGGTGAAAGGATGCCTTTCTCGCTTCAGACGCATGTTCGAAAACTCAGATGATGAGTGGGTTGCTGGGCTAGATGTTGAGTACACCACGGTCCTGGGATGAGAGAAGGATCTAAAGGACGAAGGGAGGAAGAAGCCCGCCGTGATCCAGTTTTGCGTGCATGACTTATGCTTGGTCTACCACATATGCCATGCCGACGTTGAGTGCCAGGATTTTAAGGAGTTCCTCAGGAGCAACCTAGTCAAATTCGTTACTGTAGACTTTACGAACGACAAAGAAGTCCTGGGTCGGATAGGCCTCGTTGTAGGCAACCCCTTCGACCTCCAGAAGAATCGGCTGGTGCCCTCTCGTCAACCTTCAATGCTGACCCTGGCAGGAGCCACGGTTCATCCTTCATACGGTAAACTGGAGAAACCTCCATACACGTTTCATCATCATGCATGGCAGCGGAATGTACTAGATATAGACCACATCCACTACGCTGCAATGGATGGCTACCTTCGCTTCAATATCTATAAGGGTTGGATGAAGAGCAACAGCCAAGTGTGCGGTTCAAGCAAAGAAGTATCGGCCAAGAGGAAGAGGGACAAGGACGAAGTCGAGGACATGGACGAGGACTCCGAGTAAGGTGGCAGTGTCGTTGCTCATGGTGATTCTAATGCAGTGTCTACCAGAATAGTTGCAAAGTTTAATTTCAGGTGTGCTTAATTTAATTTGAGGGGTGTGTTGTGCTGAGCCCCCAGCAGAACTATGTTATGTTTCTTCTTGTTACTCTAACTCTTCAGTACGTACATACAAGTATTTCTTACATTTCATCTTTTAGTTGGTACAGTACTACCACTCGTTTCTTCACATTATATACGTACAATATATATGGCCAACATCATATAGCCAGCAGTTTAGTTGTCAAAGAATTTCAGGGTGCTTAGTTTTGTCAAAAAATTCCAGGGTGCTTAGTTTTATTTGAGGGGTGGGTTGTGCACTTGTGCTGGACTCCATTATTGTGACAAGCCTTTTTAATAGTACTATATGCATAATTTGGCGACGAGCGCTCTCTATATGTACCACCTTTTTTTAATTTCAAATTTTGCTCCATGGCGCAATCCATCGATACTACTACTGTACAAAAGTGGAGTATATACATTTCTTGAAAGGCTAGAGGGCGGGGCAGTCTAGCTCGGTCGGTTTCACGAGAGGCGAGGGCCTTTGTGATTTGACGGCTCATTACTGCTGTCAAATCGAATAGTACTGCGCCGCCCGCTGCACGCCCGGCGCCTCCATTAAACCCCTCCGTTAAACCCACATGCAAACCGAGAATCCTACTCCGGCCACACGTCCGTTCATGAGCGGGCCGGAATTAAACACAACACCGGCCGAGCTCCTCCCGTCCGCCCTCAGTTTAAACGAGGCTAGACGCCGGCCAAGCTCCTACCGTCCGCCCTCTATTTACACGAGGACAGACAGACAGCGGGCAAGAATCGCACCCCTCCGCCGCTCCCCCATCTCCTCCTTCACCATTTTCTCCACTCCTCCGATGGCTTCCGATGAGCCATTCTCCGGCATATTACCCGGCTGGGTGGCCCGCCGAGCCCTCCGGATTGGACAAGGCCGCTCGGTGCTTCACCAACCTCGCTTGGCCCGACGGAGCCAGTTGCCGCCCCAAGAAGGCGCGTGGTTCAGCAACTCGCCGCTCTAGTTCAGCTCGATGAGGAGTGGCGAGTTGCTCCACGCCGGCACGGCGGCGAGCACGCCGGTTCGGGCACCGTCGCTGCCACGTCGTACCGCGCCACCAGTGTCTGCGGTGGGCGCGCCTCCCGTGTCTGTGGGCGCGCCTCCCGTGCCTGCGGCAGCGCCATGTAGGCAGAGACAGAAGCCGGGTGCGTGGAGAGCGACGAGTCGGTGGCCAGCTTCTCCGTGTCCGCCGCCATCATCGAGGAGAAGTAGAACACGGGAGACCGCCGCCACTTGGGACCCATGAAGGCCACCGCCGAGGCGACGACCGCGGATTCAGGTGGTTTCTTTGCTGCTTCGTCTCTTCCGAGGACCTTCGTCGACCCCGCAAGTGTCTGATGGACATGAGGAAGACAAAGGGATCCGCGGGCGGCCATTTAGATTATGTACTCCCTCTCCAGCTGGTGGGGAATTTTTGTTCGAAGAATGGATAAATTGTATGTATCTATAACTAAAATAAGTCTAGATACATCCATTTCTAGGACAAGTATTTCCGTACGGAGGGAGTATTAATTATACAAGAGAGCCGGATTGGCACCTCTTAGTTCATGTAAATGTAATGAAATCCATGATGTTTATATGAAGATCCGGCTTTTTTATACGAAATCCTTCATGCTTATATGAAATCAGTCCGTGTTTGCGCAAATTTCATCTGGTTGGTTAGAGTTGTAAAAATGTTTGCCGCTGGTGTTTGATGTTGTCCTCCGCTTAAGGAAGCGGGAGGAAATTTGCCGGCCGCCGTTGGAGATGCTCTTTATGCTGGAAATAATAGAGTGACATCCAATCCATTTGAGTTAATTGCCTGTATGATTGTCCCTCTATAAAAAGTTAATTGCATGCATAGTGTACACGTGACTTGCAGGGCGGCTACAACTTCGTACAGAAAGTTAAAAAGAAACAAGTCCATCCTTAATCTTGTATTCTAAGTACTCTGTGGGTTCCACTATCAGTACAGTGGCGAAAGAAGTATATATCAAATAAGTAGAGTAATATATAATATAAAAATATAAAGTTAAAAGACAGAATATGAACTCATGTCATCGCGTTGTGAGCATCCGGCGCTAACCAGCCCAGCACATTTTTGTTGTAGACCATGCTAGAGATATATCTACATGTCTACTCTTATATATACTCCATTCGTTCCTAAATATTTGTCTTTTTCAAATTTCAAATGGACTACCACATACGGATGTGTATGTAGACATATTTTAGAGTGTAGATTCACTCATTTTGCTCCGTATGTCTTTTCAGGAAGGGGTCAGATTTGTCCTTGATTTATTTATGAGGTATCCAGATGGCACTGCACCGCCAAGAAAAGAGGGTAACATCAAAATTATGGACTACTTTTTTGAGTATGTTGGTAAGGTCCGGTCATAGTCACTTATTGAAATCTCTAAAAAGACAAATACTCCCTCCGTCCGCAAATACTTGTCATCAAAATGGGTAAAAGGAAATGTATCTAGACATATTTTAGTTTTAGATACATCTCTTTTTATCAATTTTGATGACTAGTATTTTCGGACGGAGGGAGTAGAAAAAGAGTTGGTGATGATGGTGTGCGTGCCATCCTTTAATATAGGCCGTCGGATTTATATCTAACGGATAGGAAAGAAACTATGACAATTTTGCAAAAATATACCCACACGTCTCTCCACGTTCGCAAATAAGGCCTTCCCTCGTTCAACATTTTCTCTCACAAGATAAACTACTCATACAAATGCATCTTGATGTTCCGTGCAATGCACGGGCAGCTAGCTAACTTCTTTTAAAATAGTTGCTGCGATAATTGGGTTGAAGTGATATATTTTATGTCTGCCCCGAATGAATTCAGATTCACTAGTAGTAACAAAGAAAAGGTTGCCTTGTTAATTAACAGAAAACAGGGTGAAAACTATCACATGAGGCCGGTAAAAACAAGGCACACTGGGTTCAGCGTCATCGTCACTACAGCTGTGCGCGCGCGAGAAGTCTACATATCGAGGGAGCTACCGAGCCAGGCACCGAGACACAATGTTTGAGAGAGAAACCAATTGACAGATTATGATCAGATCGAGTTGTCACCCTTCTGCTGTCATTGTTGGTGGGGGGGAGAGAAAGACGTATTGAGAGTGTGCGCGGTAGGCATAGAGGCACAACTAGCGAGTGTGTGTGTGTGTGTGTGTGTGTGTGTTTGAAAGAGGAGTAGATAGATTATTATCAAGATCGATGTGCCACCCTACTCCTTCGGTGCGGGGTAGTGTGTGTGTGTATGTTTGAGAGAGAAGCCAGTCGATAGATTAGTATCAAGATCGAGGTGTCACCCTACTCCTTCGGTGTTGGGAAGTGTGGGTGTGTGTGGGGGGGGGCAGTGACACTCACATATCTCTACTCTTATAAAAAAAACAGAGTTGGTGATGATGGTGTTCCTGCCATCCTGCAATATAGGCCATCCGATTTATGTCCGACGGACAGGAAGGAAACTATGGCAATTCTGCAAAAAGATACCCACACCCCTCTCCACATTTGCAAATAAGGCATTCCCTCGTTCATCCATTTCTCCCACAAGATAAACTTCTCATACAAATGCATCTTGATGTTCCGTGCAACGCATGGGCATCTTGCTAGTAGGGAGAAGGAGTTTGTGTGACACATATCTTGCTATATTAAGGGATAGGTAGATAGCATATGTGTGAGAGACATTAGTGGCTGTGGGTGGGCGGAATTAAAGGGGTGGGCATGTTAGACATAGAGAGCGTGTGTGTTTCTGTGTGAGAGACTTGTAGGACGGGGTACAAAGACGAATTTAACCCTGACGGAGGGAGAGAAATACACGAAGTGCACGTGTGTGATTCCGATGCCCATAGGGAAATGAGATATGTATGCGTGTGAGAGAGATTGCACAATTCATTCACGTATCACTATCTAGTGATCGTGCACGTGCATCGCTTGAACATGAGTCAATATCTACTTCGTATCATGGCCAAAGGTACAATATCGATTCAACGCTATAAATATTGGACACTCACATATCACATTTTTTTCTATTTAAATAAGCTTTTTTAGTTGTGCATGCCAAAGTTACAGTGATGTTTCTTCAAACAACCAATGTAGCTATCATGAACATGCACCATTGTTACTCTTGCATTCAAATTCATTAGTCTTGGATGATTTAAGTTTCTATTTTGAAGTAATATATGTAATATTCATATATGAATTCAACCGGTACACAATTTATGAAATGGAGGCTATGTAATCATATGAGGTAACACTTTTAAGTAGCTGACTACAATATCCATTTCTTTTTGTGCGCCTCTACACTAACACGTCAATGCATTATGTTTCAAGTAAATAACCAATGACACTAAATTATCTATTCACACGAGAAATACATAGGTTGAGCGTTTGATCCCTTTTTTTGTGAACGCGCCACTACACCCGTACGATTGGCCACGCCCGTGTGAACGTCCAAGTTATCGGCGCATCATCCCGAGTTATTGTCTTTTTTCTGGTGTGGACTTCACACCAGTTATTAACTACTGACGCGTGCCCCGTGTACACAGTCTAGCATGACCTTCCCGCTAGCACAGTCCAAAATTAGTTGAAACTGGATACGAACGATCCCGCGGGCGGCAAAATCTCCCGCCTCTTTCTAAAATTTCCGCCACCTTAGTCTTTAGCATGCGAAATCCCCCTTTTGTCCTTGGTGCACGGAGACCAACAGTTACAATACCGCCCTCATCTACATGATAGGTCGGGGCTACTTTGGTAATTTCCGGTTCCCCCACTACACGACACCCCCATTTCCTCTCCCCCTCTCGCAAAAAACGACTAACTCCATAGCACCAGAGCATCTTACATCACGCCGTCCGTACTTCATCGCCCTTTCTCTCCTCCCCTCTCGAAACCCTAGACTGCTCATCCACCGGCCAGCGGCGTCCACCTCGCCGGATCTGCTTCTGCGGCCGCATCTACCCCTCCCACCTCCCCCTAGAAACAAGTAGACTGCTCATCCACCACTGTACCACAGCCCATTCAGTGCCGGCCTTGTCCACGGCGCCGGATCTGCTTCGCCGGTACTCTCATCAACCGTCGCGCATCTGCAGCGGCTCATTCGTACTCCCCACCGGAGACGCTTCGTCCACACCCCCCGGAGCCGCCCCACCGACGCCCCCGTCGACGGTCTCTGATCCTCTTCGCTGACACCTTCCTCAACCCTACCGGAGCCGCTTCGCCGACACCTTCCTCAACCCTACCGGAGTAGCTTCGCCTATACCATTCTCAACCCTACCGGGGCCGCTTTGCCAACTCAAGTCCATGGCCTTAGATCCGCTTCCTCGCACCCTCATCCAACCTACCGGAGCAGCTTCTGACGCCCCATCCACGGTTGTATATCCGCATCGTCGACACCACCCTTAACCCAACCACCGGAGCAGCTTCTGACGCCCCGTCCACGGCCGCAGATCCGCATCATCGACACCATCCTTAACCCAACCACCGGAGCAGCTTCACCTACGCCCTCGTCCACGGCCATAGATCCGCTTCGCCCACACCGTAGTCCACCCTACTGAAGAAAATATGCCCTAGAGGCAATAATAAAGTTATTATTTATTTCCTTATTTCATGATAAATGTTATTATTCATGCTAGAATTGTATTAACCGGAAACATAATATATGTGTGAATACATAGACAAACAGAGTGTCACTAGTATGCCTCTACTTGACTAGCTCGTTAATCAAAGATGGTTATGTTTCCAAGCCACAGACATGAGTTGTCATTTGATTAATGGGATCACATCATTAGGATAATGATGTGATTGACATGACCCATTCCGTTAGCTTAGCACCCGATCGTTTAGTATGTTGCTATTGCTTTCTTCATGACTTATACATGTTCCTATGACTATGAGATTATGCAACTCCCGTGTACCGGAGGAACACTTTGTGTGCTACCAAATGTCACAATGTAACTGGGTGATTATAAAGGTGCTCTACAGGTGTCTCCGAAGGTACATGTTGGGTTGGCGTATTTCGAGATTAGGATTTGTCACTCCGATTGTCGGAGAGGTATCTCTGGGCCCTCTCGGTAATGCACATCACATAAGCCTTGCAAGCATTGCAACTAATAAGTTAGTTACGTGATGATGTATTACGCAACGAGTAAAGAGACTTGCCGGTAACGAGATTGAACTAGGTATTGAGATATCGACGATCGAATCTCAGGCAAGTAACACACCGATGACAAAGGGAACAACGTATGTTGTTATGCGATCTGACTGATAAAGATCTTCGTAGAATATGTGGGAGCCAATATGAGCATCCAGGTTCCGCTATTGGTTATTGACCGGAGACGTGTCTCGGTCATGTCTACATTATTCTCGAACCCGTAGGGTCCGCACGCTTAACGTTACGATGACAGTTTCATTATGAGTTTATATATTTCGATGAACCGAATGTTGTTCGGAGTCCCGGATGTGATCACGGACATGACGAGGAGTCTCGAAATGGTCGAGACATAAAGATTGATATATTGGACGGCTGTATTCGGACACCGGAAGTGTTCCGGGTGATTTCGGAAAAAATGGGAGTGCCGGAGGGTTACCGGACCCCCCCGGGAGAAGTAATGGGCCTTATGGGCCTTAGTGGAGAGAGAGAGGGGCGGCCAGGGTGGGCCACGCGCCCCCTCCCCCTCTGGTCCGAATTGGACTAGGAGAGGGGGGGGGGCGCCCCCCTTTCCTTCTCCCTCTCCCTCTTCCTTTCCCCCTCCTAGTAGGAGTAGGAAAGAGGGGAGTCCTACTCCTACTAGGAGGAGGACTCCTCCTCCTGGCGCGCCCACAAGGGCCGGCCGGCCCTCCCCCTTGCTCCTTTATATACGGGGGCAGGGGGGCACCCTAGTACACACAAGTTGATCTTCGTGATCGTTCCTTAGCCGTGTGCGGTGCCCCCCTCCACCATATTCCACCTCGGTCATATCGTAGCGGTGCTTAGGCGAAGCCCTGCAACGGTAGAACATCAAGATCATCACCACGCCGTCGTGCTGACGGAACCCTCCCCGACGCTTTGCTGGATCGGAGCCCGGGGATCGTCATCGAGCTGAACGTGTGCTAGAACTCGGAGGCGCCGTAGTTTCGATGCTTGGATCGGTCGGATCGGGAAGACGTACGACTACTTCCTCTATGTTGCGTCAACGCTTCCGCTTCGGTCTACGAGGGTACGTAGACAACACTCTCCCCTCTCGTTGCTATGCATCACCATGATCTTGCGTGTTCGTAGGAAAATTTTGAAATTACTACGTTCTCCAACAGTGGCATCCGAGCCTAGTTTTATGCGTAGATGTCATATGCACGAGTAGAACACAAGTGAGTTGTGGGCGATATAAGTCATACTGCTTACCAGCATGTCATACTTTGGTTCGGCGGTATTGTTGGATGAAGCGGCCCGGACCGACATTACGCGTACACTTACACGAGACTGGTGCTACCGACGTGCTTTGCACATAGGTGGCTGGCGGGTGTCAGTTTCTCCAACTTTAGTTGAACCGAGTGTGGCTACGCCCGGTCCTTGCGAAGGTTAAAACAGCACCAACTTGACAAACTATCGTTGTGGTTTTGATGCATAGGTAAGAACTGTTCTTGCTAAGCCCGTAGCAGCCACGTAAAACTTGCAACAACAAAGTAGAGGACGTCTAACTTGTTTTTGCAGGGCATGTTGTGATGTGATATGGTAAAGACGTGATGCTATATTTTATTGTATGAGATGATCATGTTTTCTAACCGAGTTATCGGCAACTGGCAGGAGCCATATGGTTGTCACTTTATTGTATGCAATGCAATCGCCCTGTAATGCTTTACTTTATCACTAAGCGGTAGCGATAGTCGTAGAAGCATAAGATTGGCGAGACGAAAACGATGCTACGATGGAGATCAAGGTGTCGCGCCGGTGACAATGGTGATCATGGAGGTGCTTCGGAGATGGAGATCACAAGCACAAGATGATGATGGCCATATCATATCACTTATATTGATTGCATGTGATGTTTATCTTTTATGCATCTTATCTTGCTTTGATTGACGGTAGCATTATAAGATGATCTCTCACTAAATTTCAAGATAAAAGTGTTCTCCCTGAGTATGCACCGTTGCCAAAGTTCATCGTGCCCAGACACCACGTGATGATCGGGTGTGATAAGCTCTACGTCCATCTACAACGGGTGCAAGCCAGTTTTGCACACGCAGAATACTCAGGTTAAACTTGACGAGCCTAGCATATGCAGATATGGCCTCGGAACACTGAGACCGAAAGGCCGAGCGTGAATCATATAGTAGATATGATCAACATAATGATGTTCACCATTGAAAACTACTCCATTTCACGTGATGATCGGTTATGGTTTAGTTGATTTGGATCACGTGATCACTTAGAGGATTAGAGAGATGTCTTTCTAAGTGGGAGTTCTTTAGTAATATGATTAATTGAACTTTAATTTATCATGAACTTAGTCCTGGTAGTATTAGCATATCTATGTTGTAGATCAATAGCTCGCGTTGTTTCTTCCCTGTGTTTTATATGTGTTCCTAGAGAATACTAAGTTGAAAGATGTTAGTAGCAATGATGCATATTGGATCCGTGATCTGAGGTTTATCCTCATTGCTGCACAGAAGAATTATGTCCTTGATGCACCGCTAGGTGACAGACCTATTGCAGGAGTAGATGCAAACGTTATGAACGTTTGGCTAGCTCAATATGATGACTACTTGATAGTTTAGTGCACCATGCTTAACGGCTTAGAATCGGGACTTCAAAGACGTTTTGAATGTCATGGACCATATGAGATGTTCCAGGAGTTGAAGTTAATATTTGAAGCAAATACCCAAGTTGAGAGATATGAAGTCTCCAACAAGTTCTATAGCTAAAAGATGGAGGTGAATCGCTCAAGTAGTGAGCATGTGCTTAGACTGTCTGGGTACTACAATCGCTTGAATCAAGTGGGAGTTAATCTTCCAGATAAAATAGTGATTGACAGAATTCTCTAGTCAGCATCACCAAGTTAGTAGAACTTCGTGATGAACTATGATATGCAAGGGATAACAGAAACGATTCCCAAGCTCTTCGTAATGCTGAAATTGATGAAGGTAGAAATCGAGAAAAACATCAAGTGTTGATGGTAGACAAGACCACTAGTTTCAAGAAAAGGGCAAAGGGAAAAAGGGGAACTTCAAGAAGAAGAGCAAGCAAGTTGTTGCTCAAGTGAAGAAGCCCAAGTCTGGTCCTAAGCCTGAGACTAAGTGCTTCTACTGCAAAGGGACTAGTCACTGGAAGCGGAACTACCCCAAGTGATTGGCGGATAAGAAGGATGGCAAAGTGAACATAAGTATATTTGATATACATGTTATTGATGTGTATTTTACTAGTGTTCATAGCAACCCCTCAGTATTTGGTACTAGTTCAGTTGCTAAGATTAGTAACTTGAATCGGGAGTTGCAGAATGAACAGAGACTAGTTAATGGTGAAGTGACGATGAGAGTTGGAAGGGGTTCCAAGATTGATATGATCATCATCGCACACTCCCTATACTTTCGGGATTAGTGTGGAACCTAAATAAGTGTTATTTGGTGTTTGCGTTGAGCATAAATATGATTCGATCATGTTTATTGCAATACAGTTATTCATGTAAGTTAGAGAATAATTGTTGTTCTGTTTACATGAATAAAACCTTCAATGGTCATACGCCCAATGAAAATAGTTCGTTGGATTGCGATTGTAGTGATACACATATTCATAATATTGAAGCCAAAAGATGCAAAGTTAATAATGATAGTGCAACTTATTTGTGGCACTGCCGTTTAGGTCATATTGGTGTAAAGCACATGAAGAAACTCCATGTTGATGGGCTTTTGGAATCACTTGATTATGAATCACTTGATGCTTGTGAACCATGCCTCTTGGGCAAGATGACTAAAAACACCGTTCTCCGGAACAATGCAGCGAGCAACTGACTTATTGGAAATAATACCTACTGATGTATGCGGTCCGATAAGTGTTAAGGCTCGCGGCAAGTATCATTATTTTCTGACCTTCATAGGTGATTTGAGCAGATATGGGTATATCTACTTGATGAAACACAAGTCTGAAACATTTGAAAAGTTCAAAGAATTTCAGAGTGAAGTAGAAAATCATCGTGACAAGAAAATAAAGTTTCTACAATCTGATCGTGGAGACAAATATTTGAGTTACGAGTTTGGTCTTCAATTAAAATAATGTGGAATAGTATCACAAATTCGTGCCACCTGGAACACCACAACATAATGGTGTGTCCGAATGTCATAACTATACTTTATTGGATATAGTGCAATCTATGATGTTTCTTACCGATTTACCACTATAGTTTTGGGGTTATGCATTAGAGACAGCTGCATTCACGTTAAAAAGGGCACCATCTAAATCCGTTGAGACAACACCATATGAACTGTGGTTTGGCAAGAAACCAAAGTTGTCATTTCTTAAAGTTTGAGGTTGCAATGCTTATGTGAAAAAGTTTCAACCTGATAAGCTCAAACCCAAATCGAAGAAGTGCTTCTTCATTGGATACCCAAAAGAAATGTTGGGTACACCTTCTATCACAGATCCGTAGGCAAGATATTTGTTGCTGATAATGGGTCCTTTCTAGAGAAGGAGTTTCTCTCGAAAGAAGTGAGTGGGAGGAAAGTAGAACTTGATGAGGTAACTGTACCTGCTCCCTTATTGGAAAGTAGCTCATCACAGAAATCTATTCCTGTGACACCTACACCAATTAGTGAGGAAGTTAATGATGATGATCATGAAACTTCAAATCAAGCTATTACTGAACCTCGTAGGTCAACCAGAGTAAGATCCGCACCAGAGTGGTACGGTAATCCTGTTCTGGAAGTCATGTTACTAGACCATGATGAACCTACGAACTATGAAGAAATGATGGTGAGGCCAGATTCCGCAAAATGGCTTGAGGCCATGAAATCTGAGATGAGATCCATGCATGAGAACAAAGTATGGACTTTGATTGACTTGCCCAATGATCGGCGAGCCATTGAGATTAAATGGATGTTCAAGAGGAAGACGGACGCTGATAGTAGTGTTACTATCTACAAAGGTAGAATTGTCGCAGAAGTTTTTCGACAAGTTCAAGGTGTTGACTACGATGAGAGTTTCTCACTCGTATCTATGCTTAAGTCTGTCCGAATCATGTTAACAATTGCCGCATTTTATGAAATCTGGCAAATGGATAAACAAAACTGCATTCCTTAATGGATTTATTAAAGAAGAGTTGTATATGATGCAACCAGAAGGTTTTGTCGATCCTAAAGGTGTTAACAAAGTGTGCAAGCTCCAGCGATCCATCTATGGACTGGTGCAAGCATCTCGGAGTTGGAATATACGCTTTGATGAGTTGATCAAAGCATATAGTTTTATACAGACTTGCGTTGAAGCCTGTATTTACAAGAAAGTGAGTGGGAGCACTACAACCTTTCTGATAAGTATATGTGAGTGACATATTGTTGATCGGAAATAATGTAGAATTATTCTGCAAAGCATAAAGGAGTATTTGAAAGGAGTTTTTCAAAGAAGGACCTCGGTGAAGCTTCTTACATATTGAGCATCAAGATCTATAGAGATAGATCAAGACGCTTGATAAAGTTTTTTCAATAAGTACATACCTTGACAAGATTTTGAAGTAGTTCAAAATGGAACAGTCAAAGAAAGAGTTTCTTGCCTGTGTTACAAGGTGTGAAATTGAGTAAGACTCAAAGCCCGACCACGGCAGAAGATAGAATCAGCATGGAAGTCATTCCCTACGCCTCAGCCATAGGTTCTATAAAGTATGCCATGCTGTGTACCAGATCTATTGCATACCCTACTACTGGTTTTGGCAAGGGAGTACAATAGTGATCTAGGATTAGATCACTGGACAGCGGTCAAAATTATCCTTAGTGGAAAAAGGATATGTTTCTCGATTATGGAAGTGAAAAAAGGTTCGTCGTAAAGGGTTACGACGATGCAAGTTTTGACACTAATCTAGATGACTCTAAATCTCGGTCTAGATACATATTGAAAGTGGGAGCAATTAGCTAGAATAGCTCCGTGCAGAGCATTGTTGACATAGAAATTTGCAAAATACTTAAGGATCTGAATGTGACAGACCCGTGGACTAAAATTATCTCACAAGAAAAACATGATCACACCTTAGTACTCTTTGGGTGTTAATCACATAGCAATGTGAACTAGATTACTGACTCTAGTAAACCCTTTGGGTGTTAGTCACATGTCAATGTGAACTATGGGTGTTAACCACATAAAGATGTGAACTATTGATGTTAAATCACATGGCGATGTGATCTAGATTATTGACTCTAGTGCAAGTGGGAGACTGAAGGAAATATGCCCTAGAGGCAATAATAAAGTTATTATTTATTTCCTTATTTCATGATAAATGTTTATTATTCATGATAGAATTGTATTAACTGGAAACATAATACATGTGTGAATACATATACAAAAAGAGTGTCACTAGTGTGCCTCTACTTGACTAGCTCGTTAATCAAAGATGGTTATGTTTCCAAGCCATAGACATGAGTTGTCATTTGATTAATGGGATCACATCATTAGGAGAATGATGTGATTGACATGACCCATTCCGTTAGCTTAGCACCCGATCGTTTAGTACGTTGCTATTGCTTTCTTCATGACTTATACATGTTCCTATGACTATGAGATTATGCAACTCCCGTGTACCGGAGGAACACTTTGTGTGCTACCAAACGTCACAACGTAACTGGGTGATTATAAAGGTGCTCTACAGGTGTCTCCGAAGGTACATGTTGGGTTGGCGTATTTCGAGATTAGGATTTGCCTCTTCGATTGTCGGAGAGGTATCTCTGGGCCCTCTCGGTAATGCACATCACATAAGCCTTGCAAGCATTGCAACTAATAAGTTAGTTGCGAGATGATGTATTACGGAACGAGTAAAGAGACTTGCCGGTAATGAGATTGAACTAGGTATTGAGATACCGACGATCGAATCTCGGGCATGTAACATACGGATGACAAAGGGAACGACGTATGTTGTTATGCGGTCTCACCGATAAAGATCTTCGTAGAATATGTGGGAGCCAATATGAGCATCCAGGTTCCGCTATTGGTTATTGACCGGAGATGTGTCTCGGTCATGTCTACATTGTTCTCGAACCCGTAGGGTCCGCACGCTTAACGTTACGATGAAAGTTTCATTATGAGTTTATATATTTTGATGAACCAAATGTTGTTCGGAGTCCCGGATGTGATCACGGACATGACAAGGAGTCTCGAAATGGTCGAGACATAAAGATTGATATATTGGACGGCTATATTCGGACACCGGAAGTGTTCCGGGTGATTTCGGAGAAAACCGGAGTGACGGAGGGTTACCGGAACCCCCCTGGGAGAAGTAAGGGGCCTTATGGGCCTTAGTGGAGAGAGAGAGGGGCGGCCAGGGTGGGCCGCGCCCCCCTCCCCCTCTGGTCCGAATTGGACTAGGAGAGGGAGGGCGGCGCCCCCCTTTCCTTCTCCCTCTCCCCTTCCTTTCCCCCTCCTAGTAGCAGTAGGAAAGAGGGGAGTCCTACTCCTACTAGGAGGAGGACTCCTCCTCCTGGCGCGCCCACAAGGGCCGGCCGGCCCTCCCCCTTGCTCCTTTATATACGGGGGCAGGGGGCACCCTAGTACACACAAGTTGATCTTCGTGATCGTTCCTTAGCCGTGTGCGGTGCCCCCCTCCACCATATTCCACCTCAGTCATATCGTAGGGGTGCTTGGCGAAGCCCTGCAACGGTAGAACATCAAGATCGTCACCATGCTGTCGTGCTGACGGAACTCCTCCCCGACGCTTTGCTGGATCGGAGCCAGGGGATCGTCATCGAGTTGAACGTGTGCTAGAACTCGGAGGCACCATAGTTTCGGTGCTTGGATCGGTCGGATCGGGAAGACGTACGACTACTTCATCTACGTTGCGTCAACTCTTCCGCTTCGGTCTACGAGGGTACGTAGACAACACTCTCCCCTCTCGTTGCTATGCATCACCATGATCTTGCGTGTGCGTAGGAAATTTTTGAAATTACTACGTTCTCCAACACCTACCGGAGCCGCTCCACAAACACCCTACTCGGCGGTTCTAGATCTCCTTACCGGACCCCGACAACCAGCGCAGCGTCATCACCCTTGACGTTTCTAACTTGATTCCCACAGTTTGGAGAGATGCCAAGCACCCTCCACGGCCTAGGTACTTGTCACCTTTAAACTCGTTCAATATCACCTGCCCGATGTACTTCAAATATACTAACCGGTCGATGTTACCTGTTATGCAGCTGGCAAAAACTACAAGGACGATGTTTCTTCTGGATCTAACAGCTTGGCCAACCAAGATCCTGGACTGAGGCATTGCTCTGATCTTGTAAGCACGTCTCTCTCTCTTGTATTGTTCTGTGCCTGCCAGCGTGCTTTGCTAGGATTTTCGACCAGTAATCCCTTTGTGCAGACAATGATTTCTACTACTGGCTGCTAAATTAGATATTTAGATGTCATACATGCTACTACCTCGTACCTCTGTTCCTAAATATAAGTATTTCTAGAGATTCCACTATAGGCTACATACAGAGCAAAATGAGTGAATCTACACTCGAAAATGCATTTATATACATCTGTATGTGGTCCATACTGGAATCTCTACAAAGACATATATTTAGGAACAGGGGCGGTACATTACATAAAATCATAGGTGGCATGTAGGAATTCCAATGCACTACATTAGGCTCCCTTAGAGTGCCTGCTAGTCCAGCATACAGAGTCATGGCTAGTTTATGGTACGCACACAATCGTTAATTGGTGGTTTAAATATGCGCAAGGGATATGCAATGTAGTATCATGTAGAGATGTCTGAAATTAGCCGTGTCAACTTGCAGATAGGGTTACACAATGAAAAAGCACAAGATGTATGTGGCAATTTCATGGAACATCGCAAAAAAAGGAGAGGTAGCGGTGAGCCTATACAGTGTGCTATGGTATGTCACTCCTCCATTGCAATCATCCACTAAAAGAAATATGTCAACTTATGACCTTCTGTCAGTGACCCTTGAAGAATTGGTCATAAATTTATGACCATTTTAGACCAATTGGTCAAAAGCTGTTCAGGGGGCTCCAAACCCTAAACCATTGCGACTATTTTGGTCAGAAAGGTCGTAATTTCCTTACACGAAATGGTCACAAAGCAAACAGTGCTAGTCCGCTGCCTTATTTCTAGTTGTTAATGACCAATATAGATGGTCATAGGCTTGTAGATTGTGGTGGGTTGTGATGACTAGGCGCCATCTCATCAGTTTTGCCTATGTGTCATGTCCATGTGGCAGTTCTTGCCCTAGGTTGTGAAGCAAGCTATATTTCTATCATTCCCAAAATTCACAAAAAAATCTCATAAATTCTTTGGGTCATACATTCATCAAATATGTAAAAATCCTTCCTTGCCTAGTTCAAAACTAATTCAACAATATTCATTTTCCTATTCTGTTCACGACAGCACTTTATGAAGGAAGTGCTATTTATATATTCTTGATTGCCCTCGGAATTTTTGGGCACTCTTTCCTATCCAAATCATTACCGCATGACAAAATTCAGCTCCACTTGCCTAGCAAATCTTCCTCGGCAAATTTCCAAAGTTTTTGTCCACCTAGAAGCATTGTGAAGGAAGTACCTTTTTTATATATCCAAATGACATGAAATTTATACAGTTTCTTCATATGCCCAAATTATCACCCTCCTCCAAATTGCAGCTCAGGCAAATTATCTATGTGAGCCCAGGTTCAATTTATATTTTATGGCCAAATTGGCACGTTGCAAAGCAAGTGTTATCTAGACCCCTCCTATTAACCTCAAACTCTTTGGGCACTCTTCCATACCCAAATCATTGCCACATGATAATATTCAGCTCCATTTTCTTAGTCAATCTTTCTCAGGAAAGTTTCAAAGTTTCTACCTCGAGAGAAGCTTTGTGAAGTAAGTACTAGCTAGGCTTACCCAAATGATCTGAAAATCTACCAAGGCATAACCATACCTATGTAAAGTACCTACACCAAATTTGAGCTCATTTCATTCATCCAATTTCTCTCACTAGTTTTCCCAAGTTTCTGTCCATAGAAGAGCATTGTGAAGGAAGTACCACTTTGGCATGTCCAAATGGTATCAATTTTCTACGGTGCTTTCCAATGCCCAAATAACCATCCTCCACCAAATTTCAACTCAATCCATTCGTTATTTTGAGCCCAGCTTCAACATTCATATTTCTGTCCAGTGTGGTACTTTGCAAAGCAAGTACCACCTAGGATCCTCCTTTTGATCTGAAAATTTGCAAAGACATTCTTCTTAGTAGATGATCATCCTCAGCAAAAACACACGCCCATTGGCCATGTGCATTTCCCGTACCGCTAATCAAACACTTGGCTGCTAATTCATGTTTGAGCATCGATCGGTCTCCTCGTGAGAATCTTATGTTGTAATTTTCTTCCTAGAACCTACCTGGGGAGTGCCCAACCCACTAGACATTCCTAGGCTACCCGGAACACATGGCAACGCCACGGTCACGCGGTGACCACGCATCGGGCATGCGAGTTTACACACTCTAGAGTTGGGGGCCTTGGCCACCGCCCAAACCTCGACGTATCACCATCAAACCATGTATTTATGATTAAATAGGTACTTATGTAACTATAAATGATTTTTGGAAAAAATAAATAGTAAAATATGACGCAGCTGCAGTTCAAATTTGACCCGCTTCCTGTTGAATCAGCGGGAATTTGTCTTTTTCACCAGAGGTCGATCAAAACTTTTGATGCCCAACAATTTTGTCAATTGTGCATTAAATATGGCCTAGTATTTTATAAAAATGATTTGGTCCAATTTTGCAACAATTATTTGGGAGGTCCTTCACAAAAAAACCCTCCTTTTGGGCACTCGAAAAATGAAAAATGGTTTTTTCGTCCAAAGAAAATGAAAACTTCCTTAGGCAACATTGTTTGCCATTCCAATATACACCTTGTGCACAATATGGGATCATTTTAACAAATTATGCCATGAATGTGGCCATAAGATTGATCATTTGGCTTGAAAGCCATTGATATCCACACGTGATAGCTCGATTTTGACAACACTTTTTTAAAATAATTGCCGTATTACAAGTTTGTTATTTTTCCTGGGAACTTGGCCACATATAATGACACAATGCGAAGGTTTCCCAATTTTTTGATTTTTTTTAATTTTTTATGCCCGTTTCAAAATGCAGTCAAAACGGCGGGAATGACCGTTCCTAGCTAGTGGTTGAATCTTGGAATTTTTTTGGTGTTTCTCTGATAAAATATATACTTATGTACCTAGAAATTATTTTTGGAAAAAATAAATAGCAAACTAGAAGGCGGCTACAGTTCAAATTTGACCCGCTTCCAACTGAATCGGTGGAAATTTGTCTTTTTCACGAGAGGTGGATCAAATTTTTTTACACCCAAATATTTGGTCAATTGTGCACTAAATATGGCCTAGTATTTTAGAAAAAATGATTTGGTCCAGTTTTGCAATAATTATTTGGTAGGTTCTTCACAAAAAACCTCATTTGGGGCACTCGAAAAATGGAAAATGGCTCCTTTGTGCAATGAAAGTGAAAACTCCCCAAATCAACATTGTTTGCCATTCCAATATGCACCCTTGTGCACAATATGAGATCATTTGAACAAACTATGCCATGAATGTGGCCATAAGATTGATAATCTGGCATGAAAGCCATTGATCTCCTCATATGATAGCTCCTTTCTGTGAACATTTTTAAAAAAAATTATCGTATCACAAGTTTATGATTTTTCCTGGCAACTTGGCCACATATAATGACACAATGTGATGGTTTTCCAATTTTTTGAATTTTTTGGAATTTTTTAAGCCCGGTTCAAAATGCGGTCAAAACGGCGGGCATGATCGTTCCTAGCTAGTGGTTGAATCTTGGAAAACTTTTGGTGTTTCTCTGATTAAATAGATACTTTTGTACCTAAAAATGATTTTTGGGAAAAACAAATAACAAACTATGAGGCAGTCGCAGTTTAAATTTGACTCGCTTCCAGCTGAATCGGCAGAAGTTTGTCTTTTTCACGAGAGGTGGATAAAAGCTTTTGACACCCAACCATTTGGTCAATTATGCATTAAATATGTCCTAGTATTTTAGAAAATTGAGTTGGTCCAATTTTGCAACAAATATATGGTAGGTCCTTCATAAAAAAACTCATTTTGGGCACTCCAAAAATGGAAAATTGATTTTTCGTTATTCAAGGAATAACACTACTTATTATTTGAAAACTTAACTAACATTGTCATAAAAAGAGAAGGAAACTTACCATCGGGCATCGTGGTGCTGCGTTGGAGCTCACGCTGCAATGGAGTTTCACTGGGCGCTGTGGTGCTGCGTTGGTAGCGCCTATTGTTAATCAATTACGACAATTTTAGATGGTCATAAGCCCGCACTTCGTTCTGATTGGTCTATGGGCATGTCACGCGGATCAAGCATTACAGACTGTCGGATACTGCCAGATCCAACGGCCCACACCCTCATCCTCTCCCCACCCACACCCACCCGAAAGTAGCTCCCCTCACCTACACCACACGTCGTTGAGGACACTGACATGTGGGCCTAATTCCTCACGGGCCCACCTATCAGTGGACGAATGCCACCACTCACCCACCGCACACCACTCCTCCCCCTCTCCCCTCTTCCCCGCACACCACTCCTCCCTCCATGATCCGCAGCCCAAACCCTAACCCCTCTCCCCTCTCCCTCCATTGGACCGCCGCCGCCACCTACGGCGGCCGATCCCGCCGCGACCTCCCCTCGCACCTCAAGCCGCTCCTCCTCGCCTTCGTGGACGACCACCTGCTCCCGCCGTTCGCGCCCGCGCGCCTGCTCGTCATTGCCTCGCTCCTCGCTCGCGGATAGCAGAGCACCTCATGGCGTCCCCGATGCGGCCAGCCTCCGTCTCCGGCCCCTTCGGCTCCTCCGCCGACCTCGCCATCTTCTCCACTCCGACCACGACGCGGCGGGCGGATCTAGGCCGTGTGAGCGAGACGGCGGCCAGATCCTCGATGGCGAGGACACGCAGCGGTCCCCGCCGGCCAAATCAGGTCCGTCTCCTCCCGCAGCTGAGTCGTTTTACTGGCGATTTCCCTCGCATGGCCATGACCTCTGACCCCTTCTCATTGATTTGCTCGGGCGGACGCCTCTCCCACCATCAACGGTGCGTGCTCAACGTCGAGATCCGCCGCGCCAAGGCCAAGCTCCTCAAGGAGGATCCACCCAAGCTACACGCCGGCCACAGCCCCCCCATGCAGCAGCTGCCGCCGCCGTGTACCTCGACAGATATGCCGCCCTCGACAGTGTTAGACGAAGGCGGGGCCTCCGCCGCTGCAGGCACAATCGCCTCTGCCGCTCCGGTCCTCAACCGACCCTGCCGCCCTCGTCCAAGGCATCCTAGTGTGCAACACTAGCTCGATTAGGTGAGCTCGCATGGCCTTGTTCACTCAGTTTTCTACATGCGCCTGATCCATGCAGGTCAGGGATCAGTGATTGAATTGTTTAGACACCTTTTTTGGATAAAACTTGTTTATCTGTGTCGTCATTAAAGAAGGATGAAGATTTGCACCTTTGCATTAGTGAATTATAAAGAGAAGTGAACATATAAATATAGGCCAATTTGCCAACATTCTGGTGCTTATCAACACTCGAAATCCGCTTGTCTAGCTTCAACCTATCTTGCTTTGCTATGAATATTCCTTTGGGATGACTAAAACTGGAGCTATACTAGCCTATCTCTGCTATGTTCCATCCACTGTATCTGTTTAACCAACCTGATCCTCCAAACATAAAAGATCAAGTGTGTATTGATTTAATTTAATTTAGTACACAGGCAGTATAACTGTTAGTCGAAACCATGAATTACCCTATTGTTAGTCTAGTTACCTTGACCATAAAAGCTAGTTAGAGCAGCAGCTAGCCAGCATTAGGAACACTGAATCTTATGTTCACTTGCTTCCTAATCCAACACATCAAATCTCTGAAAGGCTCTTATGTTTTATGCATTACAAAAGATTGCAAGGCTGACTTCACAAATACTTCCCTTGACTGACATGTGATGTGGTTTCCTGCCATGCATGAGCAGCAGCAGCCGGATGGATGTAGGACGCCCAACCATGGAAGAGCAGCAGCAGCCAGATGGATGTGGTTTCCCTTGCTGCAGGATGTGGGTGTTGGAGAACCAAGTGGCCTTGCACGAGTTCAACCCTGGCGCACTTCCTAAGGTCCATCTTCCAGTTCCCCTCCCGATGTGATTCTTTTGGACAGATTGTTGTTCCTAAGGTTCATATTTTTTGGACTGTTACTGTTGTCGAATGCACATATTATTATGTTACTGGGTATGTGAAAGATTATTAGCTAGGGTCAATTTCTGCTGCCGCTAATGCATATTGATCCATTGTTTCTGTTAGGATGAGTACAACTACATTTTTATCTATCTGAAAAATGATGCAAAGATTTACTAGTACTTGCCTTGGTGATATGACACGTCCATGGTGCGATTTAATTAGATTCAGACTTTGATAGGCCAGGGCTTGTGCTTGTATTAGCATGGAACAATTACTACTAATTAATGAATGAAGCACACTTGTTCACATAAAGGAAGATATGTCTGTGTTAGTATTAGTGTTCTTGATCTTACCTGATAGACTTGTTTTTACTAATATAAACAAATAAAATCAGATTGTTTGCATAGAATCAAATCATTCTCACTTTCAGTTGAGTTCTAAGTACGTAGTGTCTTTAGTTCTTTGCTTATATTATAGTCAGAATTATACCATGTGACTGAATCATGTGTTATTTAGTTAGCTGAGCAGTATCTTTAGTTTTCTAATGATTGCTCAACTCTCAATTTTGAATAAATAAGTAGCTGACCCTATTGGTTCTTTCTTTCTTCAGGGCTATGAGTTGATGGCCACGCTGCTGTTTTGCCCTACTTGATAATTCTTTTACTGTCCAGTCTGCTCTGCTCTGCATAGTTTCTAGTTGCTTATAAAACGATAAAACAGTGGTGATGTGATGTCCGCCAATGGTTTGTAATTTTGGTTTCATCCCCAACCTCTCCAGCTAGCTTCTTGTTCACATCATATCATATTTGCACCTGCTGCTGCATCATGGATTGGATGGTCACCTACTAGCTAAGTAGATTAGCTTGTATTGCCATCGAATTAGTCAATATTGTTTCACTTGTCTTGTTTCTTGTACTAGGTCTGTCAATTACAGCATAAACAAACAAATTGCTTAGCTCTCAACTATGAATACATAGCTAGTTGAACCTGTTCTTTCTTTCTCTCTAAGGAGCTATGACTTACATGGGTCAAGCTGCTGTTTTTCTGTGCTCGATGATACTATTGCTGCCTGTATACTGATACATGTGGTGATATTTACCCGAACTGAAGTTGTGAATGTACCATTATTTTCCTGCTCACAAGCATTTGATCTCTACTGGAATATTAGTGTTTTTTATGGGAGGAATATAGTGTATTAGATGATGTAAATTTGTTTGGGTTCAGACCTATGCTTCCTCCACTGTTTTGTAGAGTTGGCTAATTTTAGATGCTGCATAATAACCTTTAAGGCTGTGGCCATCTTTAGATGCTGCATAATAATCTTTGTACTGCATAATAAAAAATTGCAGTATGGAAGATGAATGGTCGATTAGTTTTAGCTTCAAGCCATTTTAGTATATTCTTTGTACATGTGGCCTGTGGCTATAACTAGTTTGCTGTAGTTCATCTGTGATGTCTGGTAGCTATGAGATCCGAGGGATGCCGACCATTCGATCCATGTAACTTATTCAGCTTTCACTTTACAATCTCCACTTATTTGTACAGCCAAGGATGCTTACTTAACTGTATAGCTCTTTATTGTTCTTTTCCAGGTACTCTATTTATGCTCCATTATGAAATCTATTATGCACTGCCAAGTCCATGAGGCGAAGCGCTCACTGCTCGACTATTTCTTTACTGAACTAGGAGCAACAAAGGCAAGATATTCGAAACAAGATGAAGTCCTTTTGATTCTTGATTTCTAGCATACACATGCAACCTGATTGGTGATGTTACTGTAGATATGATGTAGGTTCAATGCTTAAATTTTTTTGATGTGATGCATGTTACCTTCGTTTATGTCTATGCCTTCTTTAGTATTTTGCCAGCTAAATAGTCTATTGGTCGTTTTGAAATATGAAGATGCATGCACTGTTGCTGGCAATCTGGCACATCATATTAGTCCTATCCCTTGTTTTGTCACTAGCATACACTACAGTTTTATTAAAAGGGGGCATATCATTTTCTCTATATAATAGTGCTGATTTTGCGCTGATATGAACTTCCAACAGTATTACATTGTAGTGTTTTCTGCATGTTGTATCACTAGTTTCATGCTTCCTTCTCATTTGAACCTATTCTTCAATGGTATTACTTTGTTTGTATGATTGAGGGCAATTTACTTGGTTCTTTGATGGAGCACTAAAATTGCCTTCCTGTGATGTTGCAGGCGCCCAGTTTGTGCCGAAGGAGCTCCATGTTGAAGAAGATTGGAGACACGTAGAGCTTGTAAATTCTGTAGCTGTTACACATAGAGCTCCATACTGATTCTGTTGTTGTTACACATAGAGCTTGTAAAATAGTGATTGAAGATGTATTATGTGTTATTTATAGAGTAGCAGCTCCATACTGATTTTGGCTGCTGTTATTTTAAGTACTACTTGTATTTTTTTGTTTGTGCCAATTTAAATATTGGCTATTTTTTTTACTATGAAATTGAAATCTGAAGAATATGACCTTGACAATTGGGACCCACTTACTAGAACCTGACAACTGGGACCAATTACTAGAACTTACAATTGGGACCCATCTCAATTGACCCATCTTAAAACAAGAAAAGAAAAATGTAATTATAAAAAAATCTGGAATTGTTGAGCCAAAAAGGACATGGCCCAGAAAAAAAAGGCTATAATGTTGGGCTAGGCCCATGAAATCGAAGAAAAATTGACAGGAAAAAATATTAAAAAGGCTGAATTAATGGGCTCGGCCCATCTAAAGCACCGAAATGGACCGGGCTGAATCTTACGCCACGTCAGATTGCCACGCTGGATGCCTACGTGGCCTGGGGAGGTTGCTAGTGACCAAAACGCCACAGTAGACGTATTTTGGTCGTAAAGGTCTTCGACCATTTCAGAAGAAAGGTCGCTATAGTCAATTTATGACGGCCAGCTTTTGACCTTCTGTTTTTGGTCACAAAAAGGTCGCAAATGGAAATTTGTGACCTTTCAGTGACCAATAGTGGTGGTCACAAGTTGACATATTTCTTGTAGTGATCGTGACATGTTATTTGTGTGCCAGTTCTATTAGCCAAGTTTCTTAGGGACAGTTATTACGAGTTATCCTAAGAAAATAAGCACCTGTGAATATAAGCTCCATGTAATAAGCCAACCAGTTCTTTTCATTGCATTTTCAGCTTATCTTTGGTATGATCAGTGGAAAGTCTAGATTGCATTATATTTTTTTTATTTTGCTTCCCATATGGAAATTAATTTGACCTGCAAACATCACAAATTGAACCCAGTGCAGTAATTAATATGATAGGAAAACAGACCATCACTATTTGCTCAAAATGCAAATACAAAGATACCATCTACTTGGCACAATCTACTTTGGTCATTGTTTTCCATAGAGATCCCATTGCCTAATTTAAACGAAGAACGCATGACCCACATTTAAATGAAGAACAATTATTTATTGAAATTTGATGGTCCAAGTGGCTTTTTATTATCGTATAGCAGCACCACCTGAAAGCACCATATAGGAGCAGCAGCAGCTCATAGCAACTCATCATACAACAGCAGCAGTCTGCAATTCATCATATACCAGCAACAGCTCATAGCAATTCATCATATAGCAGCAGCAGGAGCAGCTCATAGCAATTCATCATATAGCAGCAGCAGGAGCAGCTCATAGCAATTCATCATATAGCAGCAACAGGAGCAGCTTGTAGCAACTCATCATATAGCAGCAGCAGGAGCAGCTTTTAGCAACTCATCATATAGCAGCACCAACAGCTCATAGCAATTCATCATATAGCAGCAGCAGCTCATAGCAACTCATCATAGAGCAGCAGCAGCTCATAGCAGTTCATCATATAGTAGCAGTAGGAGCAGCTCATAGCAATGCATCATATAGCAGTAGCAGAAGCAGCTCATAGCAATTCATCGTATAGTGGATCAGAATAAAAATTTGGCAAAAAATCAGAGGAGATCCTCACCTTGTGGGATGAGCTCATCCTTCAACAGCACCTCAAGGCCATGGCTTGGGAGGAGGGGAGGGGGAATAAGGTGCCTTCTGCCGCAGTGTGGCATCAGCCGTAGTTGTGCAGCGCCCGCTGGAGTAGTGCGTTGGACAAACCACAGTGGAGCAGCTGCTGGAGACCATGAGAATGAGGGGCGGTGCGAGAGGGAGGAGAAGCCAAGGAGATTTGCCCCTACCCGCCGGCCATGTAGCCTAGCTGGACATAGCATCGTCGAGGACAAGGCCAGATGGGACCAGTGGCGACGGCTCGCTGGAGGAACCCTAGTGCTGCAGGCAGGGGATCGAGGTAGAGGGAAAGGGGAGAGGAGATGCAAGCGGGCAGGGCAATGAATGCTTGCGTGTTTGTTTTTACTTGAGGGTCAGGTGTGACACGGGCGTCAGCAGTTGCATTTTTAGTGTAATATAGGCAGACAACAGAGTCATTTCACTATTCCCCTTCCCTTCAACTTTTAGTGAGGTTCTACCCGAAACACCCCCCTCTAAAGCGAAATTAGTTAAGCCCGAGCCCATAACTCAAAAATGACTTCTTTACATCTTTTATGGCTTATTTTGACAATATGCCCTAAAAAGGCGGAATCAAACTGGCCCTTAACCTGCAATTCAATTGTGCGTGCAATGATGAATCACTCCTTCCTGCTATCTGTACATTTAGGAATCATCATACATGGCATAACCTAATACATGTGCATTCCATTGTAGAATCTGGAATATGCAATGTTTATGTTAGTTCATACTTTGCACATGATGTTTAAATGCCCCTTAAATCTGGTCAGTCAAGTGATGGTCTTTAATCCTCCTTCTTTGCTTCTTTTCTTCATATGTAAGATTTGCTCACACTTCTGTTCAATTGCTTGTTTGCATCAGCCAGCCATACTAGGACTGTTTGCTTTGATTACTTGCTGTTCTTGACCTAACACCCTAACAGAGCTTGTCAACGATTTAAACACTAAGGGCTGTTGTAGTGGGGCCTTGCCTAACTCATAGGTGACATAAAGGTTTGGCTGTACACTACATTAGGCTCTCCAAGAGTACCTGGAGATCCAGTTCGAAGGTATGCCTAGTTTTTACATAGTGCAGACATAGTAAATGCTCATTTCATTATGTGCAAGTGCAAGAGATGCGGCATGTTTCATTATGTGGTGTTGTTTTGTTATAATCTCATCCTTTTGTGTTCATAGACTGGAAAGTATGCATATTTATCTTCCAAGGAGACGAGTAACTAGTTTGTGTCACCTTGCGGAGGGGGTGCAATGAAGATAAGATTGAGGATTTCCAAGTACAAGATGTTAGGAAGGAGCCTTGCAAGAGAAGTAGGAGATGCACTGAGCCTCTTCAACCTGCTAAGGTAAGTCACTGTATGCAACTCAACAGTTCAATTCCTTGTTTGTTTCAGGCATAGTTAATTTTCTTTTTTCAATTGCTTTATTTGTCCGCAGTTAATGAGATGCCCAAATAATCATGCCTGATGTTCGGTACTTGTATCACTATTAGTTGACATAATTAAAGGCCTTACCATTTAATTACTCTACCGAAGTGTGCCTGAAGCTTTGAAGTCTATTAACCAACTATTATTGCATGAGGCTCACAATCTAGTTTATACTACGCTAATGATTGCATAGTTTTGCCTGTTGTAGTATGTTTGTATGAAACCCTCTGCTGTTCATTATGCTCCCTAAGACTTCAATTGAGGCACAGAATGGCCAACTGCTTGCTTACTTATACGCAACGTGCTGTCTAAATTTGTAACTTGTCTGTGTTTTCAATTTGGCCCCAACATCATGCTCCTCTGGTGAGCTAAGAGGGATTTCTGTATGCAGGCTGCACAGACTATCTTTTTTATAATTTTTAAAATATCACCTGCTTATGCTTCATGACGTGTAACATTTTTTTAAAGTGACGTGTAACATTATTGTTAGTCCTGTTTTGCCATGTAGTACAAAATAGTGTCTTGTTCGCTTCACTCTTGTAACTATATTTTTTCCCTAGTCATGTGTACTTACAGAAACATTTGAGAGCAGTGCGGCATGGCCGTTACCAAATGATTATGGAATTGGAATGTGCTGATGTTCTCGAGCATCAACTAGAGGTGGAAAGACAACGTGTACATGATTGTCAACGTATAATCAACAAGTTGAGACTGGACATGCAGGTATTAGATGCAGGAGTCAAAAAAATGAAACAAGACAGTGAGGTAACCATGAAGGAATTGGAGATTTTGCAGACTGAAATTTGTGCTATCTGAATCCGGCCAATCCTATTTTCTGAAGAGATTATAGTTCAAATGGAGTTAAGTTGATGCGCGTCCATGATATATGAGCTGTATTTTCCCAGTGTATGTAATTTGCTGTTTGTGTATGCTTTATTATCACCTGTGCCGAACCATAATGCCCAGTGGGTAGAATTTTCTGTAATTTCTTTATTGTATCGTGTAGGATTATTCTACCTTTCTATGCCTTGATCTCTTTGTTGTAATAGTGTAGGCTTTTTAGAGGTGATAGCATTGAGTAGGATAATTCTTTGAATATGCTATATCGTTCAAACGGGGGCCAATTCGCCCGACCATGGCCCTTCACGGGCCGTCGGATCCATGGGCCTTCTACGTCTCGTAGGATCCATGGGCCGCCGGCTCATTTATGGGTCTTGTGCGGGCCTTTAATGGGCCTTAGACGGGCCTTTAAAGGAAATCGTACGTTGTATGGGCTGACCATAACGGGCCGTTAATAGGCCGTATTTGGTGATGCTACGAAATTGGCCCAACAGACTAACGGTCCACAAACGGGTCGACTGTAACGACGGGCTGAATTTGGCCCACAAGCAAAAAATGACAGTAATGGGCCGTAAGTAACCGAATGCTGCAAATGAGCCAAAGAATAAATGGGCCCTCAGAAGGCCGAAAGTTAACTTGGGCTGGAAACGGCCCAACGGAATAACGGGCCGTTAATGGGTATAAAGTGATACACTGTTCATTACGGGTCAGTTTCACCAAGGGCCGTTAATGGGTGTAAAGTAATACACTGTTCATTACGGGCCAGTTTCAGCACGGGCCGCTAATGGGCCAAGAGTTACAAAGGGCCTCATATGGGCCGAAAGACGTCATGGGCTATACATGGGCCAAAAGTGAAAACGGGCTGGAATCATATTTGACGGCTCAGATGGCGCTACTGGGCCAAATTCGAATAGTCCGTAACAGGCCTTGGCTTAGCGGGCTGTAAATGGGCTATATGCGAACATGCCGTTAACAGGCTTTGCATGGGCCGGCCCGCCACCTTTTGACCAAGTCAAACGGGCAAGCCTTTTCACAGGAATGGGCCTCTGTTGGGCTGTGCCACATCTCGTATGGGCCGTGGGCTTAAATGGACCTGACACAAGGAGGCCTTATATGGGCCGGCCTGCTAATTTTTACCGGGCCGGCCTTTTTCACCGGAATGGGCCACTGTTGGGCCGTGCCACGTGTCTACATATCATAGGCGCATATCTGACCCACTGACGAGCTGACACGTGTTTCGTTCGGCCAATAAGAATATTACACGTGGAAATTTCCCTTTGGTCGGGGTTGTTAACGGGTTATCGGATCCAAAACCCGACCCGATAGCTTAACGGCGTTCCGTTACGGTGGATGCCATGTGTCGGTCACCCTTGACGAAAGCACTTCTGTGACGCGCGATTTATCGTCATGGAAGTGGACACTTCCGTGATGATAATTTTGGTAATGTCATGGAACACTTCTACGACAGCACATGTATGACTATCTTGATTCTGTCATAAATTTGTCATGGATGTACATGCATGACAAAAAAAGCGACCTACTGTGACAAACACGTATCATCACGGAAGTGTATTTTTTTGTAGTGCTAGTTGCAAGTCGATGGTTGACATGCAACTGGGGCTCCCAACAAACAAACACAAACGCCATCCCCCTAGTTGCAAGTCGATGGTTGACATGCAACTGGGGCTCCCGACAAACACACAGATCCGTCCCCCTAGTTGAACATCGATGGTTGACATGCAACTAGGGCCGCCAACAAAACACACCCCCTAGTTGTGAGTCAATGGGTGACATGCAACTAGGGCCCACAACAAACATACACACACACACCACCCCCCCCAGTTGTGAGTCGATGGTTGACTTGCAACTGGGCCCGTACGAGCACACTTCCCCCTCCCCCTAGTTGTGCGTCAATGGTTGGCTTGCAACTGGGGGCCGTACAAACACACTCCGATGCCAAGTTGCAAGTAGATGGTTGACTTGCAACTAGCCCCCTACAAAACAGCCGCCACCCTAGTTGCGTGTTGATGGTTGACTTGCAACTGCGGCTCGTACAAACACACTTCCCTCCCTAGTCGCGCATCGATGGTTGACTGGCAACTAGGACCTTGAAAAAACACCCCCAAGTTGTGAGTCAATGGTTGACTTGCAACTAGGGCTCCTACAAAAAATAAACGCCCCCCTCCCAGTTGTGAGTCAATGGTTGACTTGCAACTGGGGCCCGTCGAAACACTCTCCCTTCCCCTAGTTGCGCATTGATGGTTGATATGCAACTGGGGGCCTCAAAAAACACGCTCCCTCCCTAGTTGCAAGTCGATGGTTGACATGCAACTGGGGCCCGACAAACACACACCCTTGAGTTGCGAGTCGATGGTTAACACACCACTGGGGGCCCCCGACAAAAAAACACAGACGTCATCCCCCTAGTCGGGAGTCAATGGTTGACATGCAACTGGAGCCCCTACAGAAAAACAAACGCATCCCCCAATCGCGAGTCGATGTTTGACTTGCAACCAAGGCCCGTACAAAATACCCCATCCCCTGGTTGCACGTCGATGTTTGACTTGCAACCAGGGCCCGTACAAAATACCCTGTCCCCTGGTTGCACGTCGATGGTTGACTTGCAACTTGGGCTCGTACAAGCACACTTCCCACCCTATTTGCAAGTTGATGGTTAACTTGCAACTGGGGCCCTACAAATACACACTGAGGGAGTCCTGGATTACGGGGTGTCTGGGTAGCCGGACTATGACCTTTGGCCGGACTCCTGGACTATGAAGATACAAGATTGAAGACTTCGTCCCGTGTCCGGATGGGACTTTCCTTGGCGTTGAAGGCAAGCTTGGCGATACGGATATGTAGATCTCCTACCATTGTAACCGACTCTATGTAACCCTAGCCCTCTCCGGTGTCTATATAAACCGGAGGGTTTTAGTCCGTAGGACGAACAACAATCTACCATAGGCTAGCTTCTAGGGTTTAGCCTCCTTGATCTCGTGGTAGATCTACTCTTGTACTACCCATATCATCAATATTAATCAAGCAGGAGTAGGGTTTTACCTCCATCGAGAGGGCCCGAACGTGGGTAAAAACATCGTGTCCCTTGTCTCCTGTTACCATCCGCCTAGATGCACAGTTCGGGACCCCTACCCGAGATCCGCCGGTTTTGACACCGACATTGGTGCTTTCATTGAGAGTTCCTCTGTGTCGTCACTTTTAGGCCCGATGGCTCCTTCGATCATCAACGGCGAAGCAATCCAGGGTGAGACCTTTCTCCCTGAACAGATCTTCGTATTCGGCGGCTTTGCACTGCGGGCCAATTCGCTTGGCCATCTGGAGCAGATTGAAAGCTACGCCCCCGGCCATCAGGTCAGATTTGGAAATTTGAACTACACGGCCGACATCCGCGGAGACTTGATCTTCGACGGATTCGACCCACAGCCGAGCACGCCGCACTGTCACGATGGGCATGATCTAGCTCTGCCGCCGAACAGTGCCCTGGAGGCCGCACCCGCATCAGCTCCGACCCTTAATTCGGAGCCAACTGTGCCGATCGAGGATGGGTGGTTGGACACCGCCTCGCGGGCCGCAATCTCTATGGCGATCGAGCCGAACACCAGCCCTATCCTCTGCGAAGCCCGTGACTCTAAGGAGCCGGACTCCTCTCCGGACTCCGAGCCCTCCGCACCCCTACCGATCGAATCCGATTGGGCGCCGATCATGGAGTTCACCGCCGCGGACATCTTTCAGCACTCGCCCTTCGACGATATTCTGAATTCACTAAAATCTCTCTCTTTATCAGGAGAGCCCTGGCCGGACTATGGTCAGCAAGGTTGGGAGGCGGATGATGAAGAAATTCAAAGCCCACCCACCACCCACTTCGTAGCCACTGTCGATGATTTAATCGACATGCTAGACTTCGACTCCGAAGACATCGACGGTATGGACGACGATGTAGGAGACGAACTGGAACCAGCGCCTATAGGGCACTGGAAAGCCACCTCGTCATACGACATATACATGATGGATACACCCAAAGAAGGCGATGGCGACGGAACAGCGGGGGATGACCCCTCCAAAAAGCCTAAGCGCTGATGTCAGCGGCGCCGCTCTAAGTCCCGGGAAAGCAAAAACAGTGATACTGGCACGAGAGATAATAACATCCCGGACAGTGCCGAAGACAACACACTCCAGCAAGGTTCAGCACAGGAGGATGGAGAAGCCAGCCCCCATCAGAGGGCGGTAGATAAGGAGGAAGAGGATGATAATTATATGCCCCCTCCGAAGATGAGGCAAGCCTCAACGACGACGAATTTGTCGTGCCTGAGGATCCCGCCGAACAAGAGCGCTTTCAGCGCAGGCTTATGGCCACGGAAGTAGCCTCAAGAAAAAATAGCAACAGCTTATAGCTGATCAAGATTTTTGCTAGCTGACAGATGGACTGAAGTCCTTGCGGCCGAGGAATATAAACTCGAACGCCCCTCCAAGAGCTACCCAAAGTGCAGGTTGCTACCCCGATTAGAGGAGGAAGCACCTGAATCACCAACGCATGATACGGCCGACTTTCCACCTCGTGGCCCCGATAGACAGGCCTCTCGGCCCTCCACTCAAGCCGCACCCCAGCGCCGCTCAAATAATACCAAGGCACGGGAAAATTCTATAGACCTGCGAGATATATTGGAGGCAAGGCAAGGCAAACAAGATCGATCTACGGATCACGCGGGCACCCTACGACGCGGGACAACAATCGTCACGCCAGATACAGTAAATCCGGCCAGGCCGAACACATCAGACAAAGCTCATTTGAGCTGCATCGTGATATAGCCCAATATAGAGGCGCCGCACACCCACTATGCTTCACAGATGAAGTAATGGATCATCAAATCCCCGAGGGTTTCAAACCCGTGAACATCGAATCATACGATGGCACAACAGATCCTGCGGTATGGATCGAGGACTATCTCCTTCATATCCACATGGCCCACGGTGATGACCTACACGCCATCAAATACCTCCCACTCAAGCTTAAAGGACCAGCTCGGCATTGGCTTAACAGCTTGCTAGCAGAATCAATTGGTTGTTGGGAGGACCTGGAAGCCGCATTCCTCGACAATTTCTAGGGCACCTATGTACGACCACCAGACGCCGATGACCTGAGCCACATAATTCAGCAGCCAGACGAATCGGCCAGACAATTCTGGACACGGTTCCTAACAAAGAAAAATCAAATCTTCGACTGTCCGGACGCCGAGGCCCTAGCAGCCTTCAAGCATAACATCCGCGACGTGTGGCTTGCCTGGCACCTAGGATAGGAAAAGCCGAAATCTATGGCAGCCCTCACGACACTTATGACCCGCTTTTGCGCGGGAGAAGACAGCTGGCTAGCTTGCAGCAATAACATGACCAAGAGCCCTGGTAATTCGGATACCAAGGACAGCAGTGGCAGGTCGCGTCGCAACAAGCAAAAGCGCCGCATTAACAGCGACAATGCTGAGGATACGACAGTTAATGCCGGATTCAAAGGCTCTAAACCCGGTCAGCGGAAAAAGCCATTCAAAAGAAATACCCCGGGCCAGTCCAGTTTGGACCGAATACTCGATCGCCTCTGCCAGATACATGGCACCCCCAAAAAACTAGCCAATCACACAAATAGGGATTGTTGGGTGTTCAAGCAGGCAGGCAAGTTAAATGCCGAAAGCAGAGACAAGGGGCTGCATAGCGACAACGAGGAAGAACCCCGGCCGCCGAACAATAGTGGACAGAAAGGCTTCCCCCCAGAAGTACGGACGGTGAACATGATATACGCAACCCACATCCCCAAGAGGGAGCGGAAGCGTGCGCTAAGGGACGTATACGTGATGGAGCCAGTCGCCCCAAAGATCAACCCATGGTCCTCCTACCCAATCACTTTTGATCGAAGGGACCACCCCACTAGCATCCATCATGGTGGATTCGCCGCATTGGTTCTAGACCCAATTATTGACGGATTTCACCTCACTAGAGTCCTTATGGACGGCGGCAGCAGCCTGAACCTGCTTTACCAAGATACAGTGCGAAAAATGGGCATCGATCCCTCGAGGATTAAACCCACTAAAACGACCTTTAAAGGCGTCATACCAGGTGTAGAGGCCAACTGTACAGGCTCAGTTACACTTGATGTGGTCTTCCGATCTCCGGATAATTTTTGAAGCGAGGAGTTAATCTTCGACATAGTCCTGTTCCGCAGTGGCTATCACGCACTGCTCGGGCGAACCGCATTTGCAAAGTTCAATGCGGTGCCGCACTATGCATACCTCAAGCTCAAGATGTCAGGCCCTCGAGGAGTCATTACGGTCAATGGAAACACCGAACGCTCTCTCCGAACGGAGGAGCATACGGCAGCTCTCGTAGCGGAAGTACAAAAGCAGCCTCTCAAGGCAATTCTCCAGTCCAGCCATTAAACGTCCGGACACCGTCAAGCGTGCCCGGAGTAACCTACAACAAGACCGCCTCGCATGTTCCGAGCAAGCGTAGCAATGCGGCCCTAACCCCAGCCCTCGCGAACTTGTGAAACTAGTGTTGCGCGTACATAACTACGCTCTGGAAATACCATGGGCACAGGGGGAGGGGCACCATCACGGCACGCCCGAAACACGGCTTAAACCGCACTAGGGGCTGCCGATTTCTTTGTTTTCTCTTATTTTCAGGACTCCATTCTTCGGAAGGCCTGTCCGGCAGTACAATTGCCGCACAAACGATACAACAACCAGGGAAGCAGAAAGCTACGCCGCACTATGGAACTCTCAGGTGGTCTCTATAACGAGCAGTATACCTGTTTCGCATACCATTCCGCAGCTCGCCCCTGGAAACGACATGTTAAATAGTCCCATCTCTTGCTTATTACACTATTTGTATCGTTGTGCTTTGATCGCAGCTTTTTCCAATAAACAATGCATAGCTCCCGTCTATTATTGCATTACTCTTTTTTTTACGAATATATGTTCATTAATGACATGTTGCACCCGTACACTTTGGTACGGCCAATACGCCAGGGGCTTAAGTACCCCACAACACGGTGTGAGAAGTCCGAACACTTTCACAAGTGCGGCACCCCGAACTTATAGCATTATATGCATCGGCTCCGAATCATGTCTTGGGTCAATAGTTGGGTTTGCCTGGCTCCTATGTTTTGGTACCTTACGTTCCGTTATATCGGCTAAGGTAACACTAGGAGAACTACTGCGATTGTGCCACAGTTGAGCTGGGCTAAGCACCTTAGTAGAGAAAGCTAAAACTGACCGTCATGATGAGGCGAGAGCTGGTCGCTGTTCGAGAGGTTTTCGAGTCCCTAAAGACTTATGCCGCTTAGAGCGAGGAGTCGGCTTTGTCCGGCCTAGGCGTGGATAGCGCCCCGAACTCGGTCTTCCGAACACTAGGGGCTTCGCCGAAATTTAAAATTATAGAATTCTATGGCTAAGTGAGAGTGTTCAAGCATTATAGTTAGATTGCCTTGTTCGTTGTGTTGAGCGCCTCCCTCGAAGGACCCAAGAATGGGAAAAAGAGCGCTCATATTTATCCCGAACACCCCAGCACTCGTGGCATGGGGGCAGAAGCCGACGACTCGCCATCTCTCAAATTTGATAAACGGCCGCACAGAAGGTAATATTTTAAATTCAAAAAGCGTTGCTTAGCGCATATGAACAAGTTTTCAGCGTACAGGATCACAAATGCGAGTTTACTCAAAAATTACATCTTTGGAGCACTCATCCGCTATAAAGCGGGCACCCTTCAGGACGCCCTCATAATACGCTTTCGGGACACGATGCTCCTTGACCGGCGGCGGCCCGTCCTTCACCAGCTTCTCCGCATCCATCTTGCCCCAGTGCACTTTAGCACGGGCAAGCGCCCTACGGGCACCTTCGATGCAGATGGAGCGCTTGACGACTTCAAGCCTCGGACAGGCGTCCACCAGCCGCCTCACCAGCCCGAAGTAGCTCCCAGGCAGGGCCTCTCCAGGCCACAGCCGAACTATAAAGCCCTTCAGGGCCTGTTCGGCCACCTTGTGGAGCTCGACCAGTTGCTTCAACTGGTCGCTCAAAGGCATCGGGTGTCCGACCTCAGCATATTGAGACCAGAACACCTTCTCTGTCGAGCTGCCCTCCTCGGCTCAGTAGGATGCGGCGACATCGGACATGCTGTGGGGCAAATCTGCGAATGCTCCTGGAGAGCTCCGGATTCGGGTAAGTAACAAGTAATTCACTTTCACATGCTTATTTTGCATAATGAATGCCATACCCGCCGCTATCTTCTTCATCGCCTCAATCTCTTGGAGGGCTTTTTGGGCTTCGGCCTTGGCAGACTTTGCGCTTTCGAGGGCTGCCGCAAGCTCGGACGCTTGCGTCTTTCAGTCAAGCTCCAAACTCTCGTGTTTTTTCACGAGAGCCTAGAGCTCTTTCTGCACCTCCTCCACCCACGCCTCCTGCTTCTCTCACGCTGTGCGCTCCGCGGCCGCTTTGTCTTCGGCCTCGGACAGCGGTTCTTCAGGGTCGCCACCTCGGTCATGCCCCTGCAATAGCATGTTGATCCTGTCATTTTTTGCAACCACATATTTTTATACTTATATAAGGTATTACTTACCTTCCTTCTCCTCGAGCCGCTTCTTGGCAAGGCCGAGCTCGTTCTCGGACCGATCGAGGTTCTGCTTCAGCGTGCCCACCTCCACAGTCAGTGCGGCAAACGCTAGCAGCGAAGCCTGCATACGCATATTGACTTACTTTTGTTAGACTCCTGCGAACGATATTAGATCCTCTATTCGGCTTTTCTTTCCGAACGCCAAACAGAGCATCAGGGGCTACTATCTATGCGGTAATGTTTTTACATATTCTTTACATACCTCAAAGCCTGTTAAAAGGCTGGCACAAGCTTCGGTCAGTCCGCTCTTAGCGGACTGAACCTTCTGGATCACCATACTCATCACGGTACGGTGCTCCTCGTCGATGGAGGCGCCGTTAAGCACCTCCAGCAGATTGTCAGGCACCTCTGGTTGGACGGGGGCCACCGGCTCAGTTGGCTTGCTCCTCTTGGAAGGAGGTCGCCTGCCGCAGTCCAGAACCGTTGAAGATTCCGGCGCGGTGTCCGGCTCAAGGTTGGACTTGGAGCCCTGGGGGGTTCTATCCCCTTGACTCCTGGAGTCCGGGAGGTCGCCTTGCGGCGCCTCCAGGACCACCTTCTCCTGGCTTGGAACCTGTTGGGACAACACTTCGGCGTGTTCTGTAGGGTGGGGGGAGGAGGCCGTCGGAAGAGAATCTACATCCGAGGAGTCCAGGGAACCGCTCGACGACATGTCGAGCCGGTCTTTGGGTGGACTGCATAATCATGTTCGACATAAGGAAAAGATGTGCAATGAAGGAATACTATGAATCACTCCGGTATCCAGATACTTACGATTTCGCCAGGAGCTTGGCCCTGAGCGGCCACTCCTCTTCACCGTCATCGGCATTGGTGGAGCAGTCCGGAGGGAGGGTTTCCCCTTCTTGGACCCTTCGGCCTCCCCAATTGGGGCGACGTTCCTTTTCTTTCCTCCCCCCGCTGGAGGGGGAGAGGCTTCTTCTTCCTCCTTCTCATCTTCACGGCAGGAGTGCGTCTCGGAGTCGTCGGACGATGAATCCGACACCACCAGGCGCCGGGCACCCTTTCGAGTCCCCGTGGCCTTCACCTTGGCCTTCTTCTCCGGCACCACAGAGGGTGCCGGAGCCAGCAGCTTCGCCAAGCGAGCGTCAGCTGGGTCCTCGGTCAAAGGAGCCGGACAGTTGATCCGTCCGGACGTCTCCTGCCAATCCTGTCAAAGGTAAGGGAGCTTAGATCCCGTATAGAGTCAAACTGTGAAAACTAATACCCTGTAAAAGGTAAAAACGGCTTACCGCACTAGCGTGACGCTGCGTGCTAAATCTGCGATCCTTGGTAGCGGATGCGGGAGCCTCGGTGCCTTTGAATAGTGCCTTCCAGGCATCTTCGTACATCATGTCGAAGAGCCTGCTCAGAGTTCGGTGCTGCGCCGGGTCGAACTCCCACAGGTTGAAATCCCGTCGTTGACACGGGACGATCCGGCGGATGAGCATAACCTGGACCGCATTGACAAGTTTAAGCTTCTTGTCCACCAGGTTTTTGACGCAGGTTTGGAGTCTGGTCAGCTCTCCTTTTTTACCCCACGACAGGCCCGTCTCGTAGGGGGTCCGGATCGAAACTCGGGGGATGCGACCCATTCAGGGTCGCGCGGCTCGGTGATGTAAAACCACCCCGATTGCCACCCCTTTAGGGTCTCCACGAAGGAGCCCTCGAGCCAGAGGACGTCGGGCATTTTGCCCACCATGGCGCCTCCGCACTCTGCCTGGTTGCCGCGCAACACCTGTGGCTTGACATTGAAAGTCTTGAGCCATAGGCCGAAATGGGGGCGGATGCAGAGGAAAGCCTCGCACATGACGATAAACGCCGAGATGTTGAGGACGAAGTTCGGGGCCAGATCGTGGAAATCCAGGCCGTAGTAGAACATGAGCCCCCGGACAAATGGGCGGAGAGGGAAGCCCAGTCCGCGGAGGAAATGGGGGAGGAACACCACCCTCTCATGGGGCCGAGGGGTGGGGATGAGCTGCCCCTCTTCGGGAAGCCGGTGCGTGATGTCGTTGGACAAGTATCCGGCCTTCCTTAGTTTTTTGATGTGTCCCTCCGTGACGGAGGAGACCATCCACTTGCCTCCCGCTCCGGACATGGCTGGAGAAGGTCGAGGTGGGAAGTGCGGACTTGGGCACTGGAGCTCGAGTGCGCGGAAATGGATAAGCAAAGGAGGAAGAAGGCGTGGATAAAAAGGTGGATCCTTATCCCCTTATATGGGCGGACGCGACTATGCGCCCCCACCAGCCTGGTAAAACTCGCTTATCTCCCAAGCGCCGTAATTAATGGCCGGTTGGGTTACCCACGCCCGTATTGATGAGAATCCCGGAATAAGGGGACACGATCTCTGCTTCAACAAGACGTGCCAAGGAAACTGCCTCGCTAAACGCGCTGAGGTGGGACATTAAAACGATTTGAGTAAAGGCTTGGTCGTGGTGTGATGTCACGCTACGGAATACGTCAGTAGATTAGATCTATGTAAATACTATTCTCTATATGGCAATATGTGGAACTTGTTTTGCAGAGCGGGACACTATCCATGTGTTCAAACTCTTATATGAAGTACTTGGAGGAGGAATCCGCCTTGCAATGCCGAAGAAAATATGTGCACCGGACTCGTCGTCATTGAAGCCTGGTTCAGGGGCTACTGAGGGAGTCCCGGATTAGGGGGTGTCCGGATAGCCGGACTATGACCTTTGGCCGGACTCCTGGACTATGAAGATACAAGATTGAAGACTTCGTCCCGTGTCCGGATGGGACTTTCCTTGGCGTGGAAGGCAAGCTTGGCGATACGGATATGTAGATCTCCTACCATTGTAACCGACTCTGTGTAACCCTAGCCCTCTCCGGTGTCTATATAAACTGGAGGGTTTTAGTCCGTAGGACGAACAACAATCATTGCATAGGCTAGCTTCTAGGGTTTAGCCTCCTTGATCTCGTGGTAGATCTACTCTTGTACTACCCATATCATCAATATTAATCAAGCAGGAGTAGGGTTTTACCTCCATCGAGAGGGCCCGAACCTGGGTAAAAACATCGTGTCCCTTGTCTCCTGTTACCATCCGCCTAGACGCACAGTTCGGGAGCCCCTACCCGAGATCCGCCAGTTTTGACATCGACACACACCCTCCATAGTTGCAAGTCGATGGTTGACTTGCAACTGGGGCTCCCGACAAACACACATAGATGCCGCCCTAGTTGCAAACCGATGGTTGACATGCAACTAGGGCCCCCGACAAACACACCCGCCTAGTTGCGAGTCATTGGTTGATTTACAACTGGGGCCCATACAAACACTCACCCTCCCTAGTTGCAAGTCGATGGTTGACTTGTAATTGGGGCCCTCGACAAACACACACATGTGCTGCCCCCCAGTTGGAAGTCGATGGTTGACATGTAACTGGGGTCCCCGACACACACACAGAGACCGCCTCGAGTTGCGAGTCAACGGTTGACTTGCAACTGGGACCCATACAAACACACTTCCCCTCCCCCTAGTTGTGAGTCGATGGTTGACATGCAATTGGGGCCGCAAACAAACACACACACAAATGCCGCCCCCTAGTTGCAATTCGATGGTTTACATGCAACTGGGGCCCCTGACAAACATACAGACAACGCCCCCCAGTTGCTATCGATGCTTGACTTGCTACTGAGGCCCGTACAAACACACTCCCCTCCCCTAGTTGCCCGTTGATGGTTGACTTGCAACTGGGGCCATACAAACACGCCCCCCAGTTGCAAGTCGATGGTTGACTTGCAACTGGGGCCCCCGGCAAACACACACAGGTGCCGCCCCATTTGCAAGTAGGTGGTTAACTTGAAACACCCCCCTACAAACACACATCCTCCTCTCCCTAGTATCGAATCAATGGTAGACTTTCAACTAGGGCACGTACAAACACACATACCACCTACTAGTTGCGAGTGGATAATTGATCTTTCAACTAGGCATCATTACAAGTCAAAATGGTCAAGTTTCGAAAAAGACTAGTTGGGCTGCAAGATATATGAAGCCACACCCCCTGTTGCGAGTCAATCACTACTAGGAAAATGCTTATAGGTAGACATTTAGCAATAGCGTGGGTTATATACCCCATGCTATTGGTATGTACCAGTGGCGCCTAGTAAAGAACGCGTTGTTGCTACTTAATAACAGCAACATTTGTTAGCTTGGGCCGCGCTGCTGTTACGTGGGACGCGGGGAAAAAAGGTAGCCCACTTAGCTGTAGCGTTTGCATTGAACGAGCGTTACAGCTAGTGGGTTTAGCAGTAGCGTCGGCCCGTACGCAGCGCTACTACTACACAAAAACAACCCCCCCCCCCCGCACCCCTCTCGCTCTCACATCGAT
>NC_041392.1:45755677-45769242 GCF_002162155.2 Triticum dicoccoides
CAGCCGCCTCCCCACTCCCCTTGCTGCCCCTACGCGGCGCTCCGCCCCCTTTGTTAATTAGTATCACATATGGATTAATAGGATTAGTATCATATATGCATCTCTAGATCCTACTGTTAATTAGTATCACATATCATCTTATACGTTACTAGATCTTAGGATTTGGCACGCACACTTGAAGGGAGCGTGTGAACTGACCCTTCGGCATGGCGGAGGCTTGATTTCTTCTTCCTTGGCTGCTCTCCCTGGAGCAGTGGCGGCAGTGGCGATGCCTAGTGTTCTAGGGTTTAGAGAGGGGTTCTCTCTCTTGTCCTGCCTTGGCTTTTGTTTAGTGTTGCGCCGCTTGACGAAGGGGAGGGGCCGCAGAGGCGCAGACCAGGCCTGAGTTGGGCTAGAGCAAGCATATTAGATAGAGGCCAGAGCGGTAGACCCAAATTGCTATCCATCTGATGTTGTTAGTGAGCCCATTTTTGGTAAATTTCAGAAAAACACACAAAGAGACAGAGAGTTGTATCTGATCTAGGGGTGGGGGTGTTTGCCTTTTATAATTTTAATTATTGTGCATCTGATGCCAAAGGTGGAATGGATGTTTACTTATTGTGTTTTGTGAATCTTGTGTCGTCCTGTTTTGAAAGATTCTAAGCTGGTTCAACTTTTGGATGTGGGAGTATATAAAGTGTTCCCCTCGATTGATCCACTTAGTTCAGTTGTCCTTGATGAGGATGGAAGTGTTTTTACCCTTGTGTCAGGGCTGGGAGTTGTCCTTGATGAGGATGGAAGAGTTATTGCTCTGCTTTGCCATGCTTGCAGAGATATGCATAATTGATATTTGTGTAGTTGCCTTTTAGGAGTTATTGCTCTGGTAGTATTTCCTTTTAGGAGTTATTGCTCTGAACTGAACTACAATTTAGTTGTTATTTTGCTTTAGGGAAATGGCGCCACCACCACCACCACCATGTCGACGATGCAAGTTAAGGTGAGCCATCGGCCTTGCAACTGGCACGCTGTTCGGCATCTACTTCGAGTCTAGTTTTCTTCATGCGTCGGTAATAAATTATATGAAACTAATAACCACTATTTTGTTTTTAGTGTTATTGGCATTAATGCATCGTGTATATATCATTTTGCTTTTTGTACACATATCATCCCATGCAATGTGAGGCGGGAATTCAACAAGCTGACCGGAGACTCTGTCACCTTTGAGGCTCCTGGGGGGCCCCTACTATGGAGGTCGAGAAAGGACAAAATATGACGCAGGTGGGAGGAGATGGATGGGTCCGTTTCATCGCCCACATGCGTATCACCTGTAGTGAGTTGATCAGCTTCTCCTTCAGAACAGAAAGACCCAAGCTGGCCGTCATTTATGTCAACAAAGCAGAAGATGATGAAGATGATGAGGATGATGAGGATGATGACGACCCACTTGATGAAGCCATCGTAGCTCAAAGAATGAGGTTGAGCGAGGAGGAGGTGTGCAACCTATGGGACATCATTCCGCCACGTGCTGACTTCGTCGGGGTGCCATTCGTGACCCGCCTGACAAGTACCATGGTTGATCGGCATATCATGGTATGTTGCATTTACTGTAGTAATTTGATGATATGCTTTATTGTTATACTTAGTGTAGAGTCCGATGGTATATATGCTTAGTGAATCTTATATGATTTATTGTTATACTTAGTGTAGAGTCCGATGATATATATGCTTAGTGAATCCGATGATCTATATGCTTAGTGAATCCGATGATATATATGCTTTATTGTTATACTTAGTGTAGAGTCTGATGATATATATGCTTGGTGAATCTTATATGCTTAGTGAATCCGATGATATATATGCTTCGTGTAGAATCCAAAGAACTGTTAATAGTGTAGAATCCATATATACTTATTAGTAGAATTCATTCTTAGTAGAAATGTAGTACTGTCTTTTGATAGTGTAGAATGTGTGAGGCTACTTATTAATTGATATGTTTTTCTTATTCAGAAATTGCCAAAGAGGCTATCTGAGAGTTGTGGTATCAAGCCTGATGAAGAAGGCTCTGCTGGAATACGCCTTACCGCGAGGGGCTCCGTCACCACCTGTGCGTACGGCGTGGACACGGACGGTCGCACACACTTCAACTCGGTTGGGTGAAAGAGCTTCCTCGTCGGCAAGAATCTTCATGTTGGACAGGCAATCCTAATTACTGTCAGGAACACCCACCGCCCAGGCTTGAGGATGGTGATCGTCATCGATATCATCTAGAACTACATATGCATGCGTGTGGCTGCTGAACCATATATATGCTAGTATGACTACCTAGTAGACTTACCAACTATGATCTATCCATGCATTGTTGACTACTATATATGAGTTTGTGAGATTGTGTGGTTATATTAAATATGGTATTGTCGTTAATGTTTGTGAGATGGTTCTGTGAACTTAGTTTATTTGCACTGGACTTGTCTTGATTTCCATGAATATTGCATCTGACTTCTTTTTATTATTTTTAATTTCTATTAACCTAGTTGTAGTGTGGGGAGAAAATAGGACGCTACTACTACGTGATGATAGTAGTAGCGTTGGTAGAGAAAGAGGCGCTACTACTAAGTATTTTAGCTGCAGCGCTTGTCTAGAAACGCGCTACTGTTAAGTAATAGCTGTAGCACCCTAGCAGTAGCGCGGGTGCCGGCGCTACTCGTATGCAAAAAACCAGCGCCGCTAGTAAGGTTTTCTCTAGTTGTGAATGATTAACTTGCTAACTTGGGGCCCTACAAACAAACGTCCCCTAGTTGTGGGTCGACGGTTGACATGCAAATAGGACACATACAAAAACACAGACACTGCAATCAAATTTTCTCCCCCCTACAAAGAACAAATGACAAAGACAAAATATCCAAAAACAAACAAATCTATACCTACTAATAAAAGAAATAGGTATTCTTAGTCTGTCATGCTATTTTATGAAAAACCCCTTAATGTTTTTAACATTAAACCCGCAGTACATATCAAATATTTTTTTTAAATACTCATATCTTCTAAACCGTAACTCTAAATTTAACATGTTATATATGAAATTTGATTAGAAAAATATGTAGAATCTGAATATGATATTATTTTACCTGCTAACGATTTAAAATATACTATCTAGTTTGCAATGTTAATCACCACACCAAGGCTTCCTCGCCTCTGGCCATCAGCCTGCCGCGTCGTTTACCATCTCCGGCGGCGGTATGATCCTCTACCTTTTCTCGGTAGGTGCGGTGCCAACATCAGAAAATGACCCAGTTGCCTACCAGCACGCCACCATCGGCATGTTAGTCGACGCACACCACAACCTTTCTGAGCCGCTCCTCCCTGTAGGCGGCGAGTTCTGGCCACATCAAGACGAGTTGTGGTATCAAGCCTAATGAAGAAGGCTCTGACGGAATACGCCTTACCGTGAGGGGCTCAGTCACCACATGTGCGTACGGCGTGGACATGGACGGTCGCACACACTTCAACTCGGTTGGGTGGAAGAGCTTCCTCGTCGGCAAGAATCTTCATGTTGGACGGGCAATCCTAATTACTGTCAGGAACACCCACCGCCCAGAATTGAGGATGATGATCGTCACCGATATCATCTAGAACTACATATGCATGCGTGTGGCTGTTGAACCATATATATGCTAGTATGACTACCTAGTAGACTTATCAACTATGATCTATCCATGCATTGTTGACTACTATATATGAGTTTGTGAGATTGTGTGGTTATATTAAATATGGTATTGTCGTTAACGTTTGTGTGATGGTTCTGTGAACTTAGTTTATTTGCACTAGACTTGTCTTAATTTCCATGAATACTGCATCTGACTTCTTTTTATTATTTCTAATTTCTATTAACCTAGTTGTAGCATGGGGAGAAAATAGGACTCTACTACTACGTGATGATAGTAATAGCGTTGGTAGAGAAAGAGGCGCTTGCTACCTCTTGAGCTTGCGTTGAATTTCCCCGAAGATGAGAGGATGATGCAGCAGAGTAGCGTAAGTATTTCCCTCAGTTTTGAGAACCAAGGTATCAATCCAGTAGGAGGCCACGCGCGAGTCCCTCGTACCTACACAAAACAAATAGCTCCACGCAACCAACGTGATTAGGGGTTGTCAATCCCTTCATGGTCACTTACGAGAGTGAGATCTGATAGAGATGATAGATAATATTTTTGGTATTTTTTGATATAAAGATGCAAAGTAGAATAAAAAGCAAAGTAAAAAGCAAAGCAATAATAAAGTGATGGAAGATCAATATGATAGAGAATAGACCCGGGGGCCATAGATTTCACTAGTGGCTTCTCTCAAGAGCATAAGTATTTTACGGTGGGTGAATGAATTACTGTTGAGCAATTGACCGAACTGAGCATAGTTATGAGAGTATCTAGGTATGATCATGTATATAGGCATCACGTTCGAGACAAGTAGACCGACTCCTGTCTGCATCTACTACTATTACTCCACTCATCGACCGCTATCCAGCATGCATCTAGAGTATTAAGTTAAAGAAATAGAGTAATGCCTTAAGCAAGATGACATGATGTAGAGGGATAAATTCATGCAATATGATAAAAACCCCATCTTGTTATCCTCGATGGCAACAATACAATACGTGCCTTGCTGCCCCTACTGTCACTGGGAAAGGACACCGCAAGATTGAAACCAAAGCTAAGCACTTCTCCCATTGCAAGAACTACCAATCTAGTTGGCCAAACCAAACGAATAATTCGAAGAGACTTGCAAAGATAACCAATCATACATAAAAGAATTCAGAGAAGATTCAAATATTGTTCATAGATAATCTTGATCATAAAACCACAATTCATCGATCTCAACAAACACACCGCAAAAAGAAGATTACATCGAATAGATCTCCACAAGAGAGGATGAGAACATTGTATTGAGATCCAAAAAGAGAGAATAAGCCATCTAGCTACTAACTATGGACCCGAAGGTCTGAGGTAAACTACTCACACTTCATTGGAGAGGCTATGATGATGTAGAAGCCCTTTGTGGTGGATTCCCCTTCCGACGGAGCTCCGGAACAGGCCGCAAGATGGGAACTCGTGGATACAGAAAGTTGCGGCGGTGGAATTAGGTTTTTGGCTCCGTATCTGATTGTTCGAGGGTACGTAGGTATATATAGGAGGAAGGAGTACGTCGGTGAAGCAATGGGGGGCCCACGAGGCAGGGGGCGCGCCCTACCCTCGTGGCCACCTCCTGGCTTTCGTGGCATAGGGTCCAAGTCTCCTGGATCATATTCGGTGAGAAAATCACATTCCCGAAGGTTTCATTCCGTTTGATATTCCGTTTCTTCGAAATTCTGAAATAGGCAAAAACCAGCAATTCTGGGTCGGGCCTCCGGTTAATAGGTTAGTCCCAAAAGTAATATAAAAGTGGAAAATAAAGCCCAATATTATCCAAAACAGTAGATAATATAGCATGGAGCAATCAAAAATTATAGATACGTTGGAGACGTATCAGGGATCCCCAAGCTTAATTCCTGCTCGTCCTCGAGTAGGTAAATGATAAAAAGATAATTTTTGATGCGGAGTGCTACTTGGCATAATTTCAATGTAATTCTTCTTAATTGTGGTATGAATATTCAGATTCAAAAGTTTCAAGACAAAAGTTTAATATTGACATAAAAATAATAATACTTCAAGCATACTAACAAAGCAATCATGTCTTCTCAAAATAACATGGCCAAAGAAAGCTATCCCTACAAAATCATATAGTATGGCTATGGTCTATCTTCATCACACAAATATTTAAATCATGCACAACCCCGGTTTCAGCCAAGCAATTGTTTCATACTTTAGAATTTTCAAACTTTTCAACTATCACGCAATACATGAGCGTGAGCCATGGATATAGCACTATATGTGGAATAGAATGGTGGTTGTGGAGAAGACAAAAAGGGAGAAGATAGTCTCACATCAACTAGGCGTATCAACGGGCTATGAAGATGCCCATCAATAGATATCAATGTGAGTGATTAGGGATTGCCATGCAACGGATGCACTAGAGCTATAAGTATATGAAAGCTCAACAAAAGAAACTAAGTGGGTGTGCATCCAACTCGCTTGCTCACGAAGACCTAGGGCAATTTGAGGAAGCCCATCATTGGAATGTACAAGCCAAGTTCTATAATGAAAAATTCCCACTAGTATATGAAAGTGACAAAATGAGCTACTCTCTATCATGAAGATCATGGTGCTACTTTGAAGCACAAGTGTGGTAAAAGGATAGTAACATTGTCCCTTCTCTCTTTTTCTCTCATTTTTTTATTTGGGTCTTTCTCTTTTTTTATGGCCTCTTTTTTTTCATCCGGAGACTCATCCCGACTTATGGGGGAATCATAGTCTCCATCATCCTTTCCTCACTTGGGACAATGCTCTAAAAATTATGATCATCACACTTTTATTTACTTACAACTCAACAATTACAACTCGATACTTAGAACAAAATATGACTCTATGTGTATGCCTCCGGCGGTGTACCGGAATATGCAATGATTCATGAGTGACATGTATGAAAGAATTATGAACGGTGGCTTTGCCACAAATACGATGTCAACTACATGATCATGCTAAGAAATATGACAATGATGGAGCGTGTCATAATAAACGGAACGGTGGAAAGTTGCATGGCAATATATCTCGGAATGGCTATGAAAATGCCATGATAGGTAGGTATGGTGGCTGTTTTGAGGAAGGTATATGGTGGGTGTATGATACCAGCAAGAAGTGCGCGGTATTAGAAAGGCTAGCAATGGTGGAAGGGTGAGAGTGCGTATAATCCATGGACTCAACATTAGTCACAAAGAACTCACATACTTATTGCAAAAATTTAGAATTCATCAAAACAAAATATTATACGCATGCTCCTAGGGGAAGGGTTGGTAGGAATTAACCATCGCGCGATCCCGACCTCCACACATAAGGAAGACAATCAATAAATATAACGTGCTCCGACTTCATCACATAAAGGTTCACCATACGTGCATGCTACAGGAATCACAAAATTTAACACAAGTATTTCTCAAATTCACAACTACTCAACTAGCATGACTCTAATATTACTACCTCCATATCTCGAAACAATTATCAAGCATCAAACTTTTCTTAGTATTCAACGCACTCAAAGAAAGTTCTACAAGTCTTGAATACCAAGCATATTAGGATTGTTTAAGCGAATTACCATGCTATTTAAAACTCTCAAAATAATCTAAGTGAAGCATGAGAGATCAATGGTTTCTATAAAACAAATCCACCACCGTGCTCTAAAAGATATAAGTGAAGCACTAGAGCGAAACTATATAGCTCAAAAGATATAAGTGAAGCACATAGAGTATTCTAACAAATTCCAAATCATGTATGGCTCTCTCAAAAGGTGTGTACAGCAAGGATGATTGTGGTAAACTAAAAAGCAAAGACTCAAATAATACAAGATGCTCTAAGCAAAACACATATCATGTGGCGAATAAAAGTATAGCTCCAACTAAAGTTATCGATGGAAGTAGACGAAAGAGGGGATGCCTTCCGGGGCATCCCCAAGCTTTGACTTTTTGGTGTCCTTAGATTATCTTGGGGGTGCCATGGGAATCCCCAAGCTTAGGCTCTTTCCACTCCTTGTTCCATAATCCATCAAAAGATTTCACCCAAAACTTGAAAACTTCACAACACAAAACTCAACAGAAATCTCATGAGCTCCATTAGTGAAAGAAAGCAAAACACCACCTCAATGTACTATAATGAACTCATTCTTTATTTATATTGGTGTTAAACCTACTGTATTCCAACTTCTCTATGGTTTATAAACTATTTTACTAGCCATAGATTCATCAAAATAAGCAAACAACACACAAAAAACAGAATCTGTCAAAAATAGAATAATATGTAGTAATTTGTGACTAACGCAAACTTCTGGAACGTGAAAAATTCAGCCAAAATAGGAAGTTCTAGATAATTTATTTATTGATGTACAGAAAAAAGAATCAACTAAAAATCACGTTCCTGTGATTTATGAAAACTAATCTCGTGCGCACAAAGTTTCTGTTTTCTGCAGCAGAATCAAATAACTATTACCGTAGGTTATCCTAAAGGTTTTACTTGGAACAAACACTAACTAAAACACAAAACCACATCTAAACAGAAGGTAGATGGATTATTTATTCCTAAAAAGCAAAAAAAGTAAAATAAAATTGGGTTGCCTCCCAACAAGCGCTATCGTTTAACGCCCCTAGCTAGGCATAAAAGTAAGGATAGATCTAGGTATTGCCATCCTTGGTAGGCAATTCTTCAATGAGACATATACCATCCTTAGGGATTTCTTTCTTTTTAGTAATTATCAAACTCTTAGGCACAAGATTGAAAAATTCATGTGAAGCAAATGGTTCCTTAATGATAGCAAAAAGATCGGAATGAATACTTATAGATTTAAGGTCCGCAGTTTCCTTACTCGAGGATTCACCCTTATTTTTAGGAACATACATAAGCTTGGCAATTTTAGTAGGAGGACTTGGAGTATTCTTTACGGAAGAAAAAATGGTTCCCAAATTGGTAATGATACCCTCAAGTTTATCAATTCTAGTAGAATCTTGATTTATTCTCTCATTAACTATGGGTTCCTTCTCCTTAATATTTTTCAAAGTTACTCCTACCTTAGATCCATATTGGGTGATTTGATTGTGGATCTTTTTATCTAGATTTTCAATTAACTCAATGTAGCAACTTTATTTTCGATAATTTTAAGTCTTTGCATTACATGCTCCAAAGTTAACATAGTTCCATTTACCAAGAGAGGTGGTGAGCCAAATAAATCTATCATAGCGTTATAAGAATCAAAAGTGTGGCTACCCAAAAAATTCCATCCGGTAATGGTATCGAGGATATATCTATACCAAGGATTAGCACCTACATAAAAATTGCGGAGAAGAACTGAAGTAGATTGCTTCCTGGTAGATCTATTTTGAGCATTGAAAATTCTATACCAAGCATCTTTTAGATTTTCTCCCTCCCTTTGCTTAAAATTTAAAACTTCATTCTTGGGAGACAACAGAGAAGAAATAAGACTAGCCATGATGACAAGCAAGCGAGAAAAAGGCAAACGGAAAAGAGAGGGCGAATAAAACGTCAAGGGTGAAGTGGGGGAGAGGAAAACGAGAGGCAAATGGCAAATAATGTAATGCGAGAGATAAGGGATTGTGATGGGTACTTGGTATGTTGGCTTTTGCGTAGACTCCCCAGCAACGGCGCCAGAAATTCTTCTTGCTACCTCTTGAGCTGGCGTTGGATTTCCCCGAAGAGGAGAGGATGATGCAGCAGAGTAGCGTAAGTATTTCCCTCAGTTTTTGAGAACCAAGGTATCAATCCAGTAGGAGGCCACGCGCGAGTCCCTTGTACCTACACAAAACAAATAGCTCCACGCAACCAACGCGATTAGGGGTTGTCAATCCCTTCACGGTCACTTACGAGAGTGAGATCTAATAGAGATGATAGATAATATTTTTCGTATTTTTTGATATGAAAATGCAAAGTAGAATAAAAAGCAAAGTAAAAAAGCAAAGCAATAATAAAGTGATGGAAGATTAATATGATAGAGAATAGACCCGGGGCCACAGATTTCACTAGTGGCTTCTCTCAGGAGCATAAGTATTTTACGGTGGGTGAACGAATTACTGTTGAGCAATTGACAGAATTGAGCATAGTTATGAGAGTATCTAGGTATGATCATGTATATAGGCATCACGTCCGAGACAAGTAGACCGACTCCTGTCTGCATCTACTACTATTACTCCACTCATCGACCGCTATCCAGCATGCATCTAGAGAATTAAGTTCATAAAAACAGAGTAACGCCTTAAGCAAGATGACATGATGTAGAGGGATAAATTCATGCAATATGATAAAAACCCCATCTTGTTAGCCTCGATGGCAACAATACAATACGTGTCTTGCTGCCCCTACTGTCACTGGGAAAGGACACCGCAAGATTGAACCCAAAGCTAAGCACTTCTCCCATTGCAAGAACTACCAATCCGGTTGGCCAAATCAAACGGATAATTCGAAGAGACTTGCAAAGATAACCAATCATACATAAAAGAATTCAGAGAAGATTCAAATATTGTTCATAGATAATTTTGATCATAAACCCACAATTCATCGATCTCAACAGACACACCGCAAAAAGAAGATTACATCGAATAGATCTCCATGAGAGAGGGGGAGAACATTGTATTGAGATCCAAAAAGAGAGAAGAAGCCATCTAGCTACTAACTATGGACCCGAAGGTCTGAGGTAAACTACGCACACTTCATCGGAGAGGCTATGATGATGTAGAAGCCCTCCGTGGTGGATTCCCCTTCTGGCGGAGCTCCGGAATAGGCCCCAAGATGGGGTCTCGTGGATACAGAAAATTGCGGCGGTGGAATTAGGTTTTTGGCTCCGTATCTGTTCGTTCGGTTGTATGTATGTATATATAGGAGGAAGGAGTACGTCGGTGGAGCAACGGGGGGCCCACGAGGCAGGGGTGCGCCCTGGGGGGAGGGCGCGCCCCCTACCCTCGTGGCCACCTCCTGGCTTTCGTGGCATAGGGTCCAAGTCTCATGGATCATATTCGGTGAGAAAATCACGTTCCTGAAGGTTTCATTCCGTTTGGACTCCGTTTGATATTCCGTTTCTTCGAAACTCTGAAATAGGCAAAAAACAGCAATTCTGGGCTGGGCCTCCGGTTAATAGGTTAGTCAGAAAAGTAATATAAAAGTGGAAAATAAAGCCAAATATTGTCCAAAACAGTAGATAATATAGCATGGAGCAATCAAAAATTATAGATACGTTGGAGACGTATCAGCGCTACTAATAAGTATTTTAGCTAGAGCGCTTGTTTAGAAACGCGCTACTGTTAAATAATAGCTGTAGCGCCCTAGCAGTAGCGCGGGTGCCCGCGCTATTGGTATGCAAAAAACCAGCGCTGCTAGTAAGGTTTTCTCTAGTAGTGAATGATTAACATGCTAACTGGGGGCCCTACAAACAAACGTCCCCTAGTTGCGGGTCGATGGTTGACATGCAACTAGGACACCTACAAAAACACAGACACTGCAATCAAATTTTCTCCCCCCTACAAAGAACAAATGACATAGACAAAATATCCAAAAACAAACAAATCTATACCTACTAATAAAAGAAATAGGTATTCTTAGTCCGTCATGCTATTTTATGAAAAACCCCTTAATATTTTTAACATTAAACCCGCAGTACATATCAAATATTTTTTTTAAATACTCATATCTTCTAAACCGTAACTCTAAATTTAACATGTTATATATGAAATTTGATTAGAAAATATGTAGAATCTGAATATGATATTATTTTACCTATTAACGATTTAAAATATACTATCTAGTCTGCAATGTTAATCACCACACCAAGGCTTCCTCGCCTCTGGCCATCAACCTGCCGCGTCGTTTACCATCTCCGGTGGCGGTATGATCCTCTACCTTTTCTCGGTAGGTGCGGTGCCAACATCAGAAAACGACCCAGTTGCCTACCAGCACACCACCATCGGCATGTTAGACGACGCACACCACAATCTTTGCTGAGCCGCTCCTCCCTGTAGGCGGCGAGTTCTGGCCACATCAAGACGAGCCGCAGAGCCGCATCGTCCTCCACCGCCTGAAATGGGGTCGGCCTGTTGGACGATGTGCACCACAAGATTGTTTGTTTTTGTCGTTTTTCTTTAGTCACCCGTAAAATTACCTCATCCCGAACATGACATGAATAAATGCATGACCACTTGCTCGTTTCTTTGTATGGATTAAATCTGCATGCAAGCCGTGTTGAAATAGAACACCTGTAGGATCTTAAACTACGGTTTTATAGGTTAAGACCATCTTTGTTTGAGCCATAGCTACAAATTCTCACATTATAGACCATCTATTATAAATTAAGAGCGTGTGATATATTTTTTCTCCGGTTGCAACACACGGTCCTTTTTGCTAGTTACTGCTAAAGAAAGGCACTGATGAAAATAGATAACGACACTATCATTACCAGAAACACATGCACATAGTTCTAACAGTGCAGAGATAAACAAACATAGAAAACAAGAGGTACTTAGTTTCTTGTCCAACGCATATACAAGGATTGGCTGCGATATTTTTTGCATCATCATGCTACATAACTAGAGGACATAGCTTGTGGAAGAGTGTCTCTTAGAGCTTGTTGACGACGACAGTAACATTCTGGTAAGACTTGGTGCTGGCCTTGAAGACGATGAAAATGCGGTTCTTGATGTTCAGGGTCGTCTTCGAGACAAAAGCATCTCCAGTCCTTGTTGAAAGCTATGCATCCATCACAAGACGTGTTGTATTCAATGCGAGTCTTTGCCTCCCCGCTGCCTAGACGAACCCTGGCCATCCTTTCTTTGGCGATGTTCAAGCTTGTAGCAATTTCTGTATCCACAAAACAGAAAAGAAACAGGAATAAAAAAGGTATCTATTAATAATGACTGTCCCAGGTGTGGTCCGCAAAAGAAAATGTTCAAATCAAACAAGAGCTGCATGCATTTAGAAAAAATCAATGAAAAAGGAAACGAGAAGGAAAACAAATACAACTCATCCTGAACGTCGATCTTTAAGTCATCTTCAGCATCATCTAGACAAAAGTTCCCACATAGCCCACAAGACAACTCCCGATGAGAAAAAAGAAAAGGAAAAACAGTTAACTGCTAATTCTATTAGTCAAACAAACTGCAAAAATGGTCTACATTGCACATGATATAAGCTCTTGTTCAGACAAGCTAACTCGAAACTACCCCCAATATACACTTCGCATCCCGCTCGAAAAAAATGAAAAATAAAAAAATAGTAAAAAAGCATACAATATAACATATAAAAACTTGTATTTTCACTATATGCAAGTGTTTCTCAACGATGTACCCCCAAAAAAATAATGTACTACTGCATACTCATAAATGTTCTCGTTTCCAGTAGGATTCAAAATCAGTATACCACAAAAAACAAGACATCTCCTATTTCCTACTAACATAAACTAATACCTCATGTCCTCAAAACAAAGCAATAGTTTCAGATATTCCCGCCTAGCAGCCTTTAAAAGATGATAAAAACATATCAAAAACTACCAGGAAGTATCATTCTGGAACAGACATGAGCTTTCAACAGAAAATGTGTGCTTAAAAAAAGGGAAGGAGTTGACACCTAAAACTGTTAGAACTTAAAAACTGAAAAAATAAGTAGTATCTGGAATAGAACGTGCTGAACGTCCTGGTTAGTATAATATAACTGAACAAAGCGTATTTCAAGGTTCAAATAGTGAATTTACCTACCAGTATTAAAGTGAATAGCATCCCACTTGCCGCATCACATAAATCTCTAGTTGGAGAATACACATAGATCAGAATACTATTCGTTGGATTTTCAATCACGTAACTTCAAAAAAGATTTCACATTCAGGCCTGCTACTACTATGCCACAACTTTAAAAGAAATCAAAACCCTTGTTTCGTCTGAAAAGTTTGAAGTATTCATTCAT
>NC_041392.1:45769881-45776503 GCF_002162155.2 Triticum dicoccoides
TAGAAAACCATTTCATCTGCTCTGTATTTCATCTGCAAACAAACCTATTGAATCAGACAAACACCCACCCCCTCATATATATGCCACTCATATAAACACATATCCTCTTCCACCCCCGAGTTCTTGCTGTTCATCCCTCAAACAAACTTAGTTGCGAGAAAATCTACTGCTTCGAGTTCTTGCTGTTCATCCCTAACTAGATGCGAGAAAAAAAAGGGATGAACACTCACTCTGCCGGCCTCCCCTGCCATCTCTGCCGCCACAAGCGCACCAGATCAGGTCGTCTCTTATTTGGATTCGATCAAAACAAAAAATGGTGGAAAGAACAGGGGATGAGGAGGGGAAGGGGCGACGGAGAGTGACGACTTTTTTTAGGGGGAAAAAGGAGAGTGAGCACTGGACTGAGGCTGCTAGCTCGATCTTAAGCAAGCCCAATAAACAAAAAAGGGGCCGGCCCAAAACAAAACAAACACAGCCCGGTCGGGCTGTATCCCTCCCGACCCAACCGATGCGACACGCGACGCGGGATGGAAACGCAATGCGAGCGGATCAGTTCGTGCGGGAAAAATAAAGCACAGATAGATCGGGTGGTAAAGACAGTTAGATGTGACATTCTTAAAAAACATCTAGATATGAATTAGTCATTCTGTATTTTTAATTGCATCGTGTTCTTTCCAAGATAGTATGTCTCGAATATATACTATCACATATGGAATGACGATGTTCATGTGATTTGGATGAAACGTCTGGAAATAAAAAAAGGCACATGTGATAATAAAATATTTCTTTCAACCTTAATCAAATGGCCATATGTGATGACCTCTATCACTAGAAGAAAACAGGGCTTTCGTCCAAGCTCAGTGTACACATTAGTTCCGGTTTTATTATGAACCGGGACTGATGTGAGCATTAGTCCAGGTTCGAGTGGCTAGGGCATCGGGAAGGCATTAGCCCCAGTTCAAATGGGACATTTAGTCTCGTTTTGAGACACGAACCGTTACTAAAGGGTGCGATGACCTTTAGTCCCAGTTCGTGTCTCAAACCGGGACTAAAGGGGTTCTGAAATTTGTTTTGAAAAAAAAAGAAAATGATAAAAATTTCCAAAATTAAAATCCTTCGAGTTGTAGTTATGCTACTACATGTACTAGTTAGGAAAATTTAAAAACTTAAATTTGGACATGTTTTGCAAAAAAATGTTATGAAAAAGTAAAACGGCTATAACTTTTGCATACGATGTCGAAAAAAACGTATAATATATCAAAATGTTCAGCACGAAAATCCGGTGCCGATTTCGACGACCGTAGGCCGTTTTGCAACATTTTAGAATCCTCAATTTCTGAAAGGAAAAAAAATTTATCCTCAAATTTATGTTTTTTTGATTTTTTTTGTCAAACTGTGGTCAAACTACTTATTCAGAAATATTAGTGTCACTAAATAATTATTGGTTTTAAGAATAATAGTTTCGAACTCAAACGGTGAAATGTGTGACTTCATGCTCAAGTTGAACTCCTAAGGGTTAATAGGATTGACAGCTTACTATTGTCAGGAAAACAACAAGTGCAGACTTGGAAATGAGGGGGAATAGAACTCGGAAGTTAAGTGTGCTGAGGCTGGAGTAGTGAAAGGATGGGTGACCGGCTGGGAAGTTAGACGATTTGGAATAATGAGGGGTGATTAGAGATTAGAGATTAAATTGAGCAGCTATGAGGGGTGATTAGAGATCAAATAATTCAGAAATTTGAAAATTGGGAAAAAATCAAAAAAATATAAAAAAAATTCAAAAAAAAGTCCTTTAGTCCCGGACTAAAGGTGGAGCTCCAGACAGCGGCCACGTGGAGCCCCTTTAGTCCCGGTTCGTAAGAGAACCGTGATTAAAGGTTTTGGGCTTTAGTCCTGACCCTTTAGTCCCGGTTCCAGAACCGGGACTAGAGGCCCTCTGGAACCGGGACTAAAGGCCCGTTTTCTACTAGTCTATCATCCCAAGCATGCCTTCCATCGATGAAAATGACTAAGACATGCATGCTTAGTTATGTTGAAATTTTTAATAATGATCAACAATTAAGGTGACCATGACCCATGTCTTCCTTGTAAAATTTCTTCAACTCGTAAATTCCTAGTACATGAACTCAAACACGAAGGCGTCGAGGATAGTCTGGTGGCCAGCTGATCTATGTTCATAAGTCTATCTTCAATGGCATCGTGTTCCTTCCAAGATAGGTGGCTCAAATATATATACAATCACATATGGCATGAGGATGTTCATGTGATTTGAATGAAAAGTTTGGAAATAAAAAGGCACATGGGATAATGAATGTTTCTTTCAGCCTTACTCGAATGGTCACATGTGATGGCCTCTGTCATCACATGCATGCCTCACATCAATGACAACAACTAAGATATGCATGTGTTAGTTAGTTATAGTTTTAGTAATAATTGACAATTAAGGTGTCTATGACCCCATTTGGCCATAGAGGAGCTCCGCCCATGACTTCTTGTAAATTTTATTCAACTTGTTAATGAACTTAGGCATGAAGGCCTTGGCGGTAGTTTGATGTTTCATTGGTCTATCTTTCTCGACGGGCAACCGATCTATCTTCAAATGGCATCGTGTTCTTTCCAAGATAGGTGATTCAAATACAACCTCCACCCTATTTTACTAGTCCCACTCATATTTTAGGTCATATTTTTACCATGATTTTAAGTAATAAAGCATAAGTTATACGTACTAAAAATAATTGTTGGAAAATGTTGCATGGAAAACAAAAAAAATTCTACGCACACGCAAGATCTTCCATCGAGATGCATAGCAACGAGAGGGGATAGCGTGTTTACGTACCTTCGTAGACCGTAAGCGGAGGCGTTTAACAATGCGGTTGATGTAGTCGTACTCTTCGCGATCCGATCATGATCCAACAGATCTAGTGCCGAACGGACGGCACCTCCGAGTTTAGCACATGTGCAGCTCGATGACGTCTCCTCGTTCTTGATCCAGCAAGCGAGAGAGAAGAAGTAGATGGGATCACAACCAACATGACGGTGTGGTGGTGATGGTGGTGGCGGAGCACCGACAGCGCTTCGCTAAGCGTCACTGGGACGAGGCGGTGGAACTACGGAGTAGCGGAAGAGAGAGGGGCGCCAAGGGTTTGGTGTGTCCTCTTGGAGCGCCCCTGCCCTCTATATATAGGTGGAGGGGTGTGGGAAACATCCCCTCCAAGCCCTAGGGCGCAGGTAAGGGGGAGAGGACTTGGACTCCAAGTCCAATCCTATTCCTACTAGGACTCCTTCCTTTTTTGCCTTCCCTAGCCACAATGGCTTTTGATGACTTGGTGCGCCTAGCCAAATAAGGCCAGGGCACCTCCCCACAGCCCATGCTAGCCCTTGGGTCGTGGTGGACCCACTTGTGGACTTTTGGACCCCTCCGGAATCCTCCGAAACCTTCTAGAAGCTTCCCGGTACAATACCGAAAAATGCACTTTTTTCCGGAAACCAAAATATGACTTCCCCAAAAACCCCGTCGAAGATTTTTAGAATCCCCAAAAACCTAACAGAATAAAAGATACGGGGCTTTTAAGATCTAGAGGGGGGAATGGAAAAAATTTCAAACTTAGTAATGGCGCACCATTTGCTAGGTGCGCCACTAGTAACAGAAAAAAAAATTGGTTTCAATTTTTTTTTTGGAAAAAATGTTCAAAATATGATACGTAATATGACCTGGATGTTTGAAATATTTTTTCAAAATTTCATCACACTCATGAACATGAACAAAGTCCTAGACATCAACAAGGTTTAATAGGATTGATATGATAGATATATCAACAAGTGCCTGTTAAGTGAGCTAGTGCTGGGGTTGGATAGAACTGAAAAGTTAAGCGTGCTCGGGCTGGAGTAGTGTGAGGATGGGTGACCTTTCAGGAAGTTTGACCACGGAGTACGATTTGACTTGAGATTAAGCATATTGACGCCCCATTACTATATGTGATAGTAATGGCGCACCAAATCTGCGCCATTACTAACAGTTACTAGTGGTGTGTTAATAGTGGCGCATCTATAGTGCGCCATTAATAGCCAAAACTGGTGCACCACTAACAGCCTTTTTTCTAGTAGTGATGAGAGAGTTGGTATAAAAAATAGCAGTTGTATAAATAAAAATTGAACAGTGTCGGACGGCTGGTCAGCCCCAAACTGCAACCTGCAGTGTACATGACCCTACCCATACAAATATATCGGACAAAAGTCAGGGTCATGTGGCAGTTAACGTGGTGAATAGTAGCCAACGCGTCCCATCAAGATTCAGATTTTGCAGGTCCCCTCCGGTGTAATATAAGCACTGATCACTCTATGCGTGCGAGTCCAGAGGGAACGGTTGAATCCATCCACACTGGTAGAAAAAGAGGCTTCCGTCCAGCCCCATTAGTCGCGAAACTGTAGGAACCGCGACTAATGAAGTCTTTAGTCGCGGTTCGGCAGACGAACCGCGACCAAAGGCCTGGGCCCAGGGCGCTCGGTGGCCAGCTGGTGCAAGTGAGGGGCTTTAGTCGCGGTTGGCCAGGCCAACCGCGACTAAAGGTGCGCAAAGGCCTTTAGTCGCGGTTGGCCAGGCCAACCGCGACTAAAGCTCCTCCCCTATATATACCAGTTCAGCACGCTCACTTAGCCATTTGGTGCCACTTCTCTTCACAAGCTTCACAAGGGGGTGTAGGTTTGCTTTTGGTTCCTCTTATGCACACAAGGTGTTTGATGAAATGCCCTAAGAGGGTGAAACAAACATGATATGAAGTGTTGGAGCCACACTTGAGGTTCCTCATTTATTTTTTCCTCCTCGATCGCGGTTAGCAACTTGAACCTTTCATGCATGTGTGTCATTGATAAAATATGCATGTGTGCAGTTCATTGTTTAATTTATATTGTTTGTAGCTAGTTAGTTTAACAAATGCATGATGGTTAATTATATATTTTATATTATAATAATGCAGATGAATCGGCAATGGATGTACGGTAACCGACTCTCCGGCGAGTTCACTACGGGTTTGAAAGATTTCCTCATAGTGGCTAATGCGAACAAGCAGGGGGGTTTTGTTATCTGTCCATGTGTTATCTGTAAGAATCAGAAGGGTTACTCTTCCTCAAGAGATGTTCACATGCATCTGCTTCGGCACGGTTTCATGCCAAGCTATAATTGTTGGACCAAGCATGGAGAAAGAGGGGTTATAATGGAAGAAGATGAAGAAGGGGATGATTTCATCGATGAAAGCTATCTTGCTCATTTCGGTGATACTTTCATGGAGGATGCTGAAGGTGAAGGGGAAGGTGAAGAAGAGGCACGTGATGATCCCGTTGATGATCTTGGTCGGACCATTGCTGATGCACGGAGACACACCGCAGATGGAACGCAATGGAGAAAGATCGACAGATGGTTCAAAGATTTTGCAGCTGACGCAAGGAACATAAGATTTGCTCTAAGTACGGATGGCATGAATCCTTTTGGCGAGCAGAGCTCCAGCCATAGCACCTGGCCCGTGACTCTATGCATCTACAACCTTCCTCCTTGGTTGTGCATGAAGCGGAAGTTCATTATGATGCCAGTGCTCATCCAAGGTCCGAAGCAACCCGGCAACGACATCGATGTGTACCTAACTGATTTAAGTTAAATGATGAGGATGCTCCATGGATACGGCACAATCGTAAGCAAGCAGGGACACAAGGGAAGAATTGATGTGTAATAATTTATTGTACCAAACTTTGTATTTGGTCGATGAACTGAATGATGTATCAAACCTTTTGTCAAACCTTCAAGGGGTTTTAAAATGAATTAGTTTTTTTTTCTGATTTTTTTGATATATAATTGTATTTTTAAGATTTTAAAATGAATTAGTTTTATTTTTCTGATTTTAAAAGGAAAAAGGAAGAAGAAGAAAGAAGGAAAAAGGAAGAAAAAAACAGAAGAAAAAAACAGAAGAAAAAAGGAAAAACAGAAGAAAAAAACAAACAGAAGAAAAACATAAGAAAAAAATAGAAGAAAAAAACAGAAGAAAAAAGGAAAAAGGAAAAAAGGAAGAAAAAAAGAAAATATGCCACCTACTGGGCCACCACGGCCTGAATACGACTAGAAACCCATTAAAGGGCCAGGATTCAGGCCCGCAGAAGGCCGAGTAGGCCCACAGGCACATAGTGACAGAATAGGCTCGTAAGCCTGCATTTGAGAGGAGCTCGAAGTGGTGAGCGCAGCCGCGCTTATAAACCACTGTCGAAGCCTCTCGGCTAGCAAGGTGGGACTAAACATCCCACCGCACCGCGCCAGTTCTAGCACAGACCTTTAGTCCCGGTTGGGGAGGCGGACCGCGACTAAAGGGTACCCTTTAGTCACGGTTGTTGTCCCCAACTGCGACTAAAGGGTCTTTCTGCGCGGGAACGGAAGCGGCGCCAAAACCCTTTAGTCCCGGTTGGGGAGGCGGACCGCGACTAAAGGGTACCTTTAGTCGCGGTCCGCCTCTCCAACCGCGACTAAAGGTGCGTCTATAAATACTGCACTTAGCAGTTTTGCCACTTCCCATTCTCCTCTCTCTCGACGCCGAAGCGCTGCCCCGACGCCGACGCCGAAGCCCTGCCCCGACGCCGACGCCGA
>NC_041392.1:45779120-45781515 GCF_002162155.2 Triticum dicoccoides
GCCCGTTCGGTCGCGGTTGCGCAACCGCGACTAATGGCAGTTGCGAACCGCGACCAAAGGCCCTTTTCCCACCAGTGCCAGCTCGTCTGAGAATTCAGGATCATGTGGTAGTTCACGTGGTGAATAGTAGCCAACGCGTCCCATCAAGATTCAGATTTTGCAGGTCCCCTCCGGTGTAATATAAGCACCGATCACTCTGACACAGCTACAAATTCTCAGAACACTGCTCATATCTCTATGCGTGCGAGTCCAGAGGGAACGGTTAGGATAGGGGGTGCTCTGTAGCTTAGGCTAGGAAAAACCATACTCCAATATATCTCATCCCGCCCGTGAAAATTCTCAATTTGGAGGTGGAGTTCATGTTGACATGCGCCTCATCTGCCAGCGGTCCAACCATCACTTCATTCAACTTTTTTAGTACCTCCTTGTCCTACCGGTGAAGTGCGGTGTGCACATCAGACGTGATCTCCGCTAGAGGTGCTACACCTTGTGATTTCCGCAAATCCCATGTTTGAACTATTGTTTCTACGTCCTCGTCAGCTAACCACTTTGCCTCAAACATTCAAGGCCCGCAGGGTCCCCTCGGTTGCACTCGACTCTGGAGCCCAGTGTCTATCACGACCGGTCTTTGGTCAGATTTGTCGAACTGATCATTGGATAACCATGGAAATTGGTCTGTCAATGCACCGTTACCTACCACTCGGTCCAGACGTTCAAGTATACGCCCCTTCTCCATGTGAACAACTCTCCATTATATCCCAAATCATCCAAGTTGCAGTCGCCGAGTGCACTACTGAACGCATGCATAGATCGTTGAGGTCTTGTAGCTTCCTTCTCTTGAGCACTGGTAAAATCATTAAAATCACCGGCCATAAGCCAAGGCAGGCATATCATCGCGTGTAGTTGCCTAACATAGTCCCATGCCAGGTGTTTCTTGTCGCCACTTGGTTCACCATAAACTCCAGTAAAGCGCCATCCCACTTCACTGGTTTCTTTTATATGGATGTCAATGAAGTTCATGTGCACCTCTGTTTGAGTTCTCCTTCGTGCACTTTATTTGAACTAATATTAGTTCAAGTGCAATCTATATCTATTTAAAAAATGAATTCAAAACTTAATTATAAATTTCGTTCGAAATTTTCTCAAAATTTCTTGGTAACCATGATAACCACGTTTACCAGTTCCCCTCGATAAAAATGCACCACTCGGTTACCGAAACAGTGCTGCAACCAAAACTTGGGATGGTCAGGCACTTGACAGTTGACACCCATCTACTGCCAGATGGACAGCAAGGTCATTCGTCAAATCCCCATTAGTCATGTGCTGATGTGCACCAGCAAGAGTTTTGGACGTTACAACCAGTGCTATCTGAAGTTGAAATATCCCTGGCAGTTTACATATATAGGTAACAAACTTCCAATGACACCATGAATTACACCAGTAAATTATGTTCAGATGGCACGCACATGTAGATTCAGCGACCATCATAAACCTCCAAATTATGCTTGCTCAAAAACGCACACAAGCATTTGTACATATCAAAGGAAAAAAAATGCAAACACGTGCATGAAACCACAAGGTACACAAAAACTTCTGCTCTACCGGTTTCTCTCATGATCCTGTATTCTCTCATGCATGAACAACTAGATCTATACCTCCCTTAACTATATTTTGGGCCATCGTTAAGCGAACCTGATTGGTCAAGACAAGAATACAAGATAGCATGCTAGACATACAAGAAAACTAAGAAAAAGAAGCAATAAAGACTCGCATGTAACAAAATATAAGAAAAAATACATGGAGTTACAAGAACCCGTCTGGTAAACATAGCTACCTCCACGGTCAAAAAAAAAACATAACTACCTCACCATCGGCCTTCCTTAAAAACCATTGCTTCTTTTTCTCTCAATTAAAAAAGCAACAAAGGTACATGCACGGGCTTCACGACGACAGTATTTAACAAGGCCAAGCAAGCAAGCTAGGCATGGACACGTGCATAAGAGTAGCTCAAGGCAACCAAACATGCATGGTGAAGAATATCATCCAGTCTCGATAATACAACGCAGGATGCCCATTAATTAGAACATCATAACACACAGCAGGAAGCATATATTATAGTACTATGGTCCAACTTCACAGCTGATAGCATCACACACAAGCTCGCCCGCCGTGACTCACTCTTCAGTGCGCATCTTATTGAGTTTCTCCACAAGCTTCACTGGTAGAAAAAGAGGCTTCCGTCCAGCCCCATTAGTCGCGAAACTGTAGGAACCGCGACTAATGAAGTCTTTAGTCGCGGTTCGGCAGACGAACCGCGACCAAAGGCTTGGGCCAGGGCGCTCGGTGGCCAGCTGGTGCACGTGAGGGGCTTTAGTCGCGGTTGGCCAGGCCAACC
>NC_041392.1:45783301-45784936 GCF_002162155.2 Triticum dicoccoides
AAAATTCATCCAGTAAGAAAGAAAGGCAAGCATTACAACGGCAAGGCAGATCACCGGCCGAAGCCTGCGGAATGCACTGGTGCTGAGGTATTTGATATGGTCAAGGATTTGAAAGTCATCTTTGGAAAGGGTCCTGGCGGACAATCAGTTCCGAAGGGAGCTGACGGGCACGCAGCCATGTGGAAGAAGAAATCTATATTCTGGGAGCTAGAATATTGGAAAGTCCTAGAAGTCCGCTCTGCAATCGACGTGATGCACGTTACGAAGAATATTTGCGTGAACCTCCTAAGCTTCTTGGGCGTGTATGGGAAGACAAATGATACAAAGGAAGCACGACAGGACCAGCAACGTTTGAAAGACCCTGATGACCGGCATCCGGAATGGTTTCAAGGTCGTGCCAGCTACGCTCTGACCAAAGAAGAGAAGGTCATCTATTTTGAATGCCTGAGCAGTATGAAGGTCCCGTCTGGATTCTCGTCCAATATAAAGGGAATAATAAACATGGCGGAGAAAAAGTTCCAAAACCTGAAGTCTCACGACTGCCACGCGATTATGACGCAATTGCTTCCGATTGCTTTGAGGGGGCTCCTGCCGGAAAATGTTCGAGTAGCCATTGTGAAGCTATGTGCATTCCTCAATGCAATATCTCAGAAGGTAATCAATCCAGAAGATCTACCACGGTTACAGAACGATGTGATCCAATGTCTTGTCAGTTTCGAGTTGGTGTTCCCGCCATCCTTCTTCAATATTATGACGCACCTCTTGGTTCACCTAGTCGAAGAGATTTTCATTCTCGGTACTGTATTTCTACACAATATGTTCCCCTTCGAGAGGTTCATGGGAGTATTAAAGGAATATGTTCGTAACCGTGCTAGGCCAGAAGGAAGCATCGCCAAGGGCTATGGAAATGAGGAGGTAATTGAGTTTTGTGTTGACTTTGTTCCTGACCTTAAGCCGATTGGTCTTCCTCGATCGCGGCACGAGGGGAGACTAAGTGGAAAAGGCACGATCGGAAGGAAATCAACGACATGTATGGACGGCCATTCTCTGACTGAAGCACACCACACTGTACTGACCAATTCCATCTTGGTGGCTCCGTACTTTGAGAAACACAAGAATATTTTACGCTCGGACAACCCGGGGAAGCCTGAATCCTGGATTAGGAAGGCCCACATGGATACTTTCGGCAGTTGGTTGAGAAAACATTTAATGAATGACAATGATGTTGTAGATCAGCTGTACATGTTGGCCAAGACACCATCTTCGACTATAACGACTTTCCAAGGGTACGAGATAAATGGGAATACATTTTACACGATCGCCCAAGATAAAAAGAGCACCAACCAAAACAGTGGTGTCCGCTTTGATGCAGCAACCGAGAATGGGCAAAAGGTCACATATTATGGTTACATAGAGGAGATATGGGAACTTGACTATGGACCCTCCTTTAAGGTCCCTTTGTTCCGGTGCAAATGGTTCAAGCTAACAGGAGGTGGGGTAAAGGTGGACCAGCAATACGGAATGACAATGGTGGATTTCAACAATCTTGGTTACCTTGACGAACCATTCGTCCTAGCGAAAGATGTCGCTCAGGTTTTCTATGTGAAGGACATGAGTAGCAAACCGAGGAAACGG
>NC_041392.1:45785327-45797769 GCF_002162155.2 Triticum dicoccoides
CACCGCGCCGCCTCTCGCCCGCCCTCAACGCCGCCGGCCGGCCTCGCCGCCCTCAACGCCGCCCCCCAATCCACCTCGGGCCGGCCTCGCCGCCCTCAACGCTGCTCTACAGAGAGCGATGAGATCGTGGAGAGAGAGAGAGAATTTTTTTGTTCACTTAATTAATTTGTTTTTACTACATGTTTTCATGACTGACATAATGGCGGACGATAGAGCTGACCCGATTATGGACAACTATGATCCGGACGGTGAAGCACATATGTTCGGCATCATAAACGGCGATATTCTATATGTGCCGACCGGACAAGAAGAAGATGATATCTCTTCTTATCTGAACCTTGACGGTGAAGATGAAGGGCGCCGTCAGCAAGATGATGCCGAACAAACGTCGATAAACGACGATCTTCAAATGGAAGTAGCAACCACCTCCGGCGGCGAGGTATATATATATACATTGAGCCTCTGGTGATACAAACTAACTGATTTGAATAAATATGTGTGGACTAACGCGCGCGACTCTCTTTCTTATTTTAGCCCTCGGCCGGATCGTCGAAACAATCGAGTACGTCGTCAAAGCGTGGCGCAACCAAGACGATGAAACAAGGAGAAACATGCACCATCGAGGTTGTCGATAGTGCAACCGGCAGGCCGCTGGAGCCCCGCAAGAACGCCACCAAGTTTGTCAACCAATGCGGAGCCATTGTTAGAGACAACGTCTCGATCACCGTCCAGGAGTGGAATAAGCCAAAGAAGGCACGAATTGCTGGTTTCACTTTTGTCGATAAGAGAACAAAAAAAGATTGCTTCAAAAAGCTTATGGAACATTTCGTTCTACCTCCGGAATACAACAAATTCGATGAGGAGGGTAACAAGATTGAGGAAAACAAGGAGAGGAGGAGGCTAGTCAAACAGTTCGCTCTTCATAAGATGGCCGACGCATTCCGGAAATTCAAGCAAAATCTAGCCCATGACTTTGTCAAGCAGAACAAGACTCCGGATTTCAAAGGACAGTATGAGAAACTGAAACATGATTGGCCAGAATTTGTGAAGCAAAAGAAATCGGAGCAGTTCATTCAAATATCGAAAAAAAATAAGGAAAATGCGGCTAAGAAGGAGTACAATCATATTATGGGGCCAGGAGGGTATCGCCTTTCGGAGCCTAGGTGGGAGAAGATGGAGAACGAGCTGAGGGCGCGAGGAATCCGTCCAGGTACGGAGGGATGGGACCCAAGGGCCAAAAGCTGGTGGTACGGGCATGGGGGAACGCTGAACCCGGAGACAGGGGACTGTGTTTACCGGGGCAAAATAATTAAACCCACCCAAGCCCTTATTGACGCAATGAGGGATGCTCAAGAGGGGAAGATCAAGTTCAACAGAGAGAACGACGCGCTGACAAAAGCCCTCGGGAATCCTGAACACGGAGGACGTGTACGAGGCATGGGGCACATTCCGTGGAAAATAGGGTTCCCCCAGAACGATGACCCGTACGGTTACAGAAGCCGGAAGAGAAAGATGGATCGGGAAGCAGATGTTGTGGCGCGGTTGGCATCGGAAATGGATGTGATGAAGAAAACCGTGAGTGTACTAGTAGCCGAACGAGATGCAGCTCGGGCGCAGCATGAAGATCATCCAGCGGATCTCAGAAGCCAGCAGCGGAGAAGCAGTGTGGCTTCCACGGAGGCCCCACCGGCTGGTGCAGATGCACCGACGATCGAAATTACTGCACCGGAGCCTCTGGTGGTCGAAATTACTGCACCGGAGCCTCTGGTGGTCGAAATTACTGCACCGGAGCCTCCTCGCTACCCCGTGGACGATATAAAGGAGATGAAAGAATGTCATCTGTATTATCCTATCGGGAACATATCCATGAAGGTAGCCATCGGCAGTGCTTTACCATGTTTACCTGGAGCACTCCACCACAACACCCCCATTCAAGATGGCTATGCTCGTGTCACGGTGGAGGACATAGTCCAAGGGTTTGAGGACCTGGAGATTGACATTGCTACACCTGAAGGGGAGAAAAGACTTGGAGATGTCAAGCGCCATTTCATTCTATGGCAAAAGAAGTTTATCAAGTTTCCAGGCGAGGCGCCAAGGACAACAAGTCCACCCCCCTACGGTGGTGGCGGTTCACCTACACCTCCGTCACGTCAGCCGACGCCCCCCAGTCCACAACGTCCGGCGGGTGATCAGACGCCGCGCCCCAGTCCTCGTCCGGCGGGTGATCAGACGCCGCCCCCCAATCCACCTCCGGCAAAGAAGCAGAAGCAGTCCTGGATTATTAACCCGGACCCTTATGTACCTAAGACCACAAAGGTACCGGAGCCATCATTGAAGCCTCTCCCCACAAGGCCTTGGGAACGTAGTGCCGAGGAAACTACCGCGGCCGCGGCTGCTGATCATGAGAAATGGAAGGCGGACTGCAAGAAGAAAAGAGAGCCCGAGCCCAAGCCAGTATTTTCTGATGAGCAAAAGAAGTGGGCTAAGTCATTTTTGAGCACACCGTCCCAAGCCGCGAAGAATCTGCCTGACGACTATGCACGTGAACTTCGTAGGCAGGCACTCATGTTGAAGGAGAAGAAAGAGCGGGCGGAGAACCAGGAGAACAAAGCCTTGGAGGAGGCCGAGAAAACGGAATTAGGAAGTAAAAAAAGCGGGAAACGAGTTGCCCAGCTCGGGGAACAAAGTAAACAATCGATTGCCCCGCTTATAGTGAAAGCCGCCGGTCCGGATGACCCCGATATCATAGCAGCTGCGGCAGCACATGGATTGACTGTAACGAGTGCCAGAGAACAAGCGGCCAACTTAGGTATTACTCTTCGTGAACTGTTAGGCCTTGATGACGCGCCAGTGAAGGAGGTAGTAATTACATATGTGAAGAATGGGCCTCTCGTCGAGCCTGCGCAGGAACAGGATCTACCTCCACAAATGAAAGGTCTGCTGAAATGGTACAAGGGTTACATAAAAAATAAAAACGCCAAAGAATATATTTATGCGGAAGTTAGATATGAGCATCACTTCAAACATTACTATGTACAAATTCATCTGATGAATTGTTCCAGCTTTTCAATCTGCGCGAGCTCGACAAATCTATCATCAGTTGCTACGTTCTGTAAGTGATTTATTTCTACCCCATCTCGTTCATATTGCCTGCACTATATATATGTCCTAACTATATTGTTGTGTCCGCTATTATACATGCAGAATGAAGATTAAGGAATGCAGAGTAAGGAACATCCATGATGTTGGGTTCATTGACCCACACATCGTTAATGGATATGTGTTGGAGCATCACCCCGCCGACATGGAGGCAGACCTGTGGCAGTTTCTTACAAAGCAGGAACTCAAAAGTGATATTCTATTTCCTTACCATTTTGGGTGAGTGTTTCTGTCTTGAGCACATTCTCTTTTGTTTACTCCATGCATGGTATGTGGCCGGCTAATCGATGAGTTATGCATGACGTACTGTGCATGTATCATGTCCGCAGGTTCCACTGGATTCTGCTAGTAATTAAAGTTGACACCTCAGAATGTCTCGTCCACGACTCTCTGAATAAGGATCCAAAGCTTTGGGTCGACATGAGAAGAATGCTGCAGAAGTAATTATTTTCATTCATTTGCGCTCTATATCGATCGGCCTATTTCGTTCATTTCCTAATATCAAGTAACTAATAACTCTCTTGTTCATTTAATTTTCTTTGCCTCGTAGGGTTTGGAGACGGTTCGTAGATACAAAGGTCGGTGAATTCAAAAAAGAGCTAGAATTCAAAAGGGCAAAGGCTAAGAATGGTGAGGATATTCAGCCAGCGGGGACCAATCTATGTGCATACTATGTCTGTGAGATGATCCGGAGATACACCTCTGAGCGGGTTCCGAGTGATACCAATGCTCAGAGGAATAACCTCCGGATGATGCTTATTCCAGAAGCTCGCTTCCGACCACTTCAAGAGGAACTAGCTGGATGGTTCAGGAGGGAAGTCCTCCATCCTAAAGGAGAACACCATTACGAGGACGTAGAATTTATATGCATTAAATTATGTACGGAAACTTGTTCAAAATTGTATATGGTCATCCGATGATATTGAATATATATTGTATATTCCTCTTGAATTCTTTTTGGTTTTAATTTCAAATTTGTTTGAAATTGTACATTCATATGCATGTATGTAGTACCGTAGAATATGTGAAACTCCTTCAAAATTAAAATAAAGCACAAAAGAAATAAAACAATACAAATTAAACAGAAAACAGGTTTAAGGGGGGGAGGGGGCTAAAACCCTAAACCTGCGGCGGCCTTTAGTCGCGGTTGGCCAGAAGAACCGCGACTAAAGGTCCTCCGCCCCGACGGCCACCTGGCGCCCACGTGGACGGGCCTTTAGTCGCGGTTCTTAAGCAACCGCGACTAAAGGGTGGGGCCTTTAGTCGCGCCCGTTCGGTCGCGGTTGCGCAACCGCGACTAATGGCAGTTGCGAACCGCGACCAAAGGCCCTTTTTCCACCAGTGCTTCACGTCCATCTCCGAACTGAGGACGACGTCCATCTCTAGCATGTCATCCACGTGGCAGGTTCCGTCATCGGTGATATTGTGTGGGATGTATTTGGCGTCATCTGGATACACAATTTTCCTTGCGGTAAGCACGCCAGAGTAGCAACGGCCTGTCAACAAAATAAAACCCGATCATGCATGGTTCAGTGAGGCTACTACAACACACGATAATAAAAAGCCAATCAGCAGTGCCGCAGAGAAACTAGAGGGGGCTTACCTGCATACTCATAGGGTAGAGGGCAGCAGGTCTCTGGCCTTGGCCCACCTGAGAACAAAAACTCGGCGAAGAATAGCGTCCTCTGAAGCTGCAAATCAGAAGTAGCAGTGAAGTTCACGCGGTAGCACATCTTACCCGAGGGGGGGCAGCTTTGGTTGATTTCCTCCACGCCACAGAAGAATAGCAGTGAAGTGTCATGTCATGGAGGCGCAACACAGTACGGCCAGTTCGAGCCTCGGTCATAAAGGAGAGCAGCGCGCTTCGCTCATCGGGCATACGCAGCAGCAGCATGTGCAGTTCACCCAGCTGAAGCGGTAGAGGGTGTCCAGCGGCCTTGGCAGCTTCATGGAAGGGGTTCTTCTTTTCAAGCATCTCTGGCAATAATGGCAACATGTCAACGATGTCACATCTTGCACCGCAGAGCAACTCCAGAGCACAAGCCTCTGTTGAGAACTGGGGGCCAGCGAATGCGGCGAGCTCCATAAGGCCCTTGAGGGAGTGGACCTGTGTGCGGAGCAGAGATAGGGAGTCCAGTATGTCATTGTATTGCTCAATCTTGCTGCGATCAGACTCTGAGAGAAGGCAGCCTTGGCTGTTGTACCAGATGGAGTTGACGATAATGTTGGAGACAGGGTCCATGGAGCCGTAGCAGTGGCCGGCCATGAGGAAGCCGCGCATGAGCGAGCCGGATGGCGTGGGCAGCAGCTTGAGCGCCTTGATGCAGAAGTTGTGAATCATACCGTGGAGGCGCATATTTAGAGTTTGCAGGTAATCGCAGGCGTCACTGCTGCATGGGGTCGTCTTCAAATATTGTTCCAGACCATCTGCTCTTCCCAGGCAACATTGCAGCTTGTCAAGCAGTCCGCACTGCAGCGACGAGATGGGTTTTCCGTCCCAGCACAGGGCTGTGGAGGTGATCCTGGTGTCCTCTGTAGTGGCGGGGGCGGTGGAGCACACGGCGTCGAGGTTCTTACGGACATGGAGAATCGGCCCTTTTCTGGTATTGATTATGGTGGCAACACAGGGCGGGTTCATAATCATGCGCAATATGGGGTCGATTGCTCCGACATCATCAACCTTGAGAGGGGTATCTGCTGCTGAAAAGAGTACCTTCTCCAGAAGGTGAAAGTCGTCCTCTTTGAGCCGGGATGACATGAGCTTAGTCAAAACGCCAGGGGAAGGGTGACCGGCCATGGTGGCCGCCCACTCGAGGGCGGCCCGCGTCCTGTCGTATTTAGGGTCCAGTTCCTCCACCTCCGCATAGTAGAGATCGTGTTGGACGAGCATGACGGCGAGGCTGAGATTGGCGTCAGCCCAGTAGAGGTAGCGGGCGGCCTGTTCCTTTTCGAGGCATCCGAAATAGACCTTGAGGAAGGCCAGGAGACTTTGGCAGGACCTGTTTGCAATTTCTTGCCACTGCCGGGCGTTGCGCACTTGTCTTTTGGACCTCTTTGCGGCGGGTGGAGCGGTGAAGGCGGCGGCGGCCGCGCCTTCGGGGAGGAGGGGAGGGTGTTGAGGATGATGTTGGAGACGGGGTCGAGAAGGCCGAGGCAGGTGCCGCCGCCGCCGGTGGCAAGGAGGTCGAGGAGGCCCGGAATCCTCCCGCAGGGCAGCCGGTCGAACGCCCGGTCGTAGAAGCCGACGATGAGCTCGTAGACGGCATTTTCCAGGTCGGGGGGTAGAGGAGGCGCGTCATCGGCGCGGCAGCTGAGGCTGTGCGCGCAAGACACCAGCCCTCTCCTCCCAAGGGGAACACAGCCAGACGCCATATTATCAGCCACAACGATCTGCGAGCAGAGAAGGGGGCGGGTCGGGTGCTGCTGAAATTTCTTCTGGTCCGGCTCAGGGCCGGGGGTTTAATATGGGCTCGATCCGTGCCATATTCGGTTACGAAACCAACCCAGTCCACATCCTAGTAGGCTAGTTGATTGATTCCTTCCGCGCGTCCAGCCTGCTCGTTTCTCGTCAGTTCCTTTCCTTCTCCGGGAATCATCTTTTTTTTTTCTTTCCTTTTTCTCATCGACGACTCGCGGCAAAACTTTATCTCTTTTCCATCTCCACGATCGAATCGAATCGGTCGCCTTCACTTACCTTACCATGCCGGCGAGACGAGCCCTCTCGTCGCGTCGTACATTCCCAGTCCGCCAACTCGCCGTCCGTCCGTGAGGACCTCGCCTCCTTGATCTCCGGTCAGTAACTGCACCCGCCGTCGCCGTCGTTGACTCCCCGCCCAATTCCTCCTCTCCCGCTCCACCTCACTAATCAATCGCTTCTCGTCGCCGCCGACAACCACAAGCAACACGCCGCCGCCTCAATCAATTCAGCTCACAAACTAGTACGTATTCAGTCAAGCACAAAGGTCCTCTTTTTTTCCAACGCCGGTAACAAACCAAGTCGCAAGGCCATACCCCATACTTTTTTTTTGAAAAGGAGGACATCCCTCGGCCTCTGCATCGGAAAGATACATGTGGCCATACCCCATACATGAGCGTCGTTCCTCAGCTCCCGGGCGGCAAGGATGGAGCTGCTATCCTCCCGCAGTCGCGCCGGCCAAAAATCGTCCTTCGTACACCGGCCGCCATGACCCAACTTCTCTTCCCCACCCCCTTTCGACCTCCGCGCCTCCCGACCACTCCTCCTTCCCTTTCGGCCAGTGCCGCTGCCGCCGACATGCCATCGTCCATTCTGGCAACTCAGATCAAATTCCCAATCTCGTTAAGCGTGTTACTTTGAAGTAAGCGCGGACAACGACCAGGGAATAGGCCCACCTCTCTCTTAGGTGGTCTCAACCTGCCCTGTCGTTCTGCCCCAAAGAATCACTCAGGGGGCCGTCGGGATAAATGCCTTTCTACCCCAAGTCCGTGAATCACTCGCGGGTACTCTACGAGCCGACCCGACTTTAGTCACAACATGTATCATGTATACTATGTATATATATATACCGGTGATCACCTCCCGAAGGGATCACGTCCCGATAGTATAGCATGGTAGACAGACAAGAATGTAGGGCCACTGATAGAATACTAGCATACCTATACTAAGCATTAGGATAACATGTAAAAGTATCAACAACAGTAATCAAACGATAAGACAATAACAGTATCACTACTCTAATGCAAGCAGTAGAGGGAAAGAGTAGGCGGTATCGGAATGATCAAGGGGGCTTTTGCTTGCTTGGAAGCTCTGTCGAGAAGGAGGGGTCGTCGACACCGTAGTCGTACTGGAAAGCAGCGCCAGTCTCGGTGTCTACCAGAGAGAAGATGGGGAAGAACAATAAATATAAAGCAAACAGATGCATCATGATGCATGATATGACAATATGAAGTGCTAAGGGTGAATGAGGGAGTCCTGGATTAGGGGGTGTTCGGATAGCCGGACTATACCTTCAGCCGGACTCCGGATGGGACTTTCCTTGGCGTGGAAGGAAAGCTTGGCGATGCGGATATTCAAGATCTCCTACTTATGTAACCGACTCTGTGTAACCCTAACCCTATCCGGTGTCTATATAAACCGGAGGGTTGTAGTCCGTAGGACAACCATCATCATACACAATCATACCATAGGCTAGCTTCTAGGGTTTAGCCTCCTTGATCTCGTGGTAGATCTACTCTTGTACTACCCATATCATCAATATTAATTTAGAAGGAGTAGGGTTTTACCTCCATCAAGAGGGCCCGAACCTGGGTAAAATAAAGTGTCCCTTGTCTCCTGTTACCATCCGACCTTGACGCACAGTTCGGGACCCCCTACCCGAGATCCGCCGGTTTTGACACCGACAGTGAACTATCACAGTGCTAAGTGATACAGACAAAGAGGGAAAACATTTTCAAACAGATGAAACGGAGGGGAAGGATCCATGTTCGTCATGCTAGAGACATGTGACAGATTGCATATTATGATTCGTTATATTTTTATGAGCAATTTTCATATATTAATTATTTTCATCCAAGTTACGAATTATTTTATATGATTTCTCAAAGTTTTAAATGATTTTCTATTGTCATTTTAATTCAAAATAAAAAGTGAAATTGCAATGTGGACACAACAAGTGTACACAGCAGGGTCACCAGAGGCTGACACTAGGCCCTGTTGACCAGTTGACTGGTCAACTGGGTCTAGGGGACCCACATGTCAGTTTCTGTTAAGATTAACTAATCAGTTAATTAGGTTAATTAATTACATTATTACTTAATTAATTTGTTATTTTTATTATATTTATTTATTATTTCTTTTACAGGGGCGGGCCCCACTAGGCAGTGGCCCATCTGGCCACAGGCGTGGCACGCAGTCGGGCCTCTTCGGTGGCTGGGCGCGGACACTCCAGCGACCACAGCCAGGAGCAGCAGCCGCTCCGGCGGCCGGAGACGAGCGCGGCAGTGGCGGCAGAGGCGCGCTCGGCGGCCAGGCGGCGCGCGGGCGAAGGAAGGGCAATGGTAGGAGGAGGCAGGGCCTAGCCGTGGCGCGACAAAGTGGAGGCGGGCACGACACGATGTCGAGTAGCGCGGGTCGGGCGGCAGCGGCGGACGGGGGCGAGGCCTGGGCAGTCGGCGCGCGGGCTGGGCGGCAGCGGGGGCTCACGGCGGACGCAGCAGGAGCAGAGAGCGGGGTTGGCCCGGTGAGCGGTAGCTGCAGGCGGGGCGGCCAAGGGCAGCAGTAGACGGGCGCGGTCGTCGAGCAGGATGTGCAGTGGGCAAAGAGGCAACGGGACGCAGTGGCTGGACGGCGGGAGTGGGCGGCAACACCCGGAGTGGCGGCGATGCACGAAGGCAGGCACGGTGGCAGGTCGTGGTGCAGGTAGCAACTGCAGGAGCAGCGGCAGCAGGTCGAGCGTGGTGGCAGTTGCGTGTTGGGGGCCAACGAGGCGCGGGCGTGGCGGACGAGCAGGCAACGACGGGGCGGAGGGAAGGTCAAATGCGAGCAGCGCAGCAACTGCGGCAGCAGCGCAGGCACGGCGGTACGAGGCGCCGGATGGACGCGCACGGGGGGCTCGAGCAGGGGCGTGCGGCACTACAAGAAATTTGTTAATACATGACAGTGACAGTCCATCATGGACTAGGAGAAAACTGTCATGGGTGCCCACCCATGACGGTGTCGATGTCCGTCATGTATATCACGTCATAATTTGGCATCATGCTGACCATGACAGATTTTCACCGTCATGGATTTGCCCCAGGCCCGCCCAAGGCCCAAATCATTGTGACAGAACAATCCGTCATGGATTGACGCCACGTAGGATTTTCAGTTAACCAACTGCAATGACGTGGCTGCCTACGTGGACACTATTTTCTGTCATAGAAATCGTCATGGATTTTGGGGCAATTTAAATTTAGTTCTTCCCATTAGCCTATTTCTTTGGGCCAAATTTTCAACAACTACAGTTTTAAGCACAATGCGTTCCACAAATTATAATGCAAACTATGGCCCAAGACAAAGTATTTCCAAAGTTTCATACATACATATATGAATCAGTATGCAATTATCCACAGGTATTTACAATATAGAAGTTTACAAAATCCTTCAGGAAATGATAATTTTGCAATATAGGTGGACAAAATATCACTCAACAAAGTTAGGAAATAGTATAATCCAGCTCACACAAAGAGAACATTTAAACTATTGAAGTTATTATTCATCTTGTCGTCGGCCCTCCTGATGGAAACTATGTATCATGTCATGCTGATTGTTATTGGCAGCACCAAGTAGCCAACTATGCAATCATACCTAGCATATTTACAAGACCATTAGATATGTTAGATATAAATAGATAGAAGAGAATTGCAACAAATGTAAAAACTGAACCACTTCTTATCCAAAATTCTAGTAGTTGCTTAACTTACTAGCGGATCTCACAAAATCTGCTAGTGCACTGTCCAAACTTCATAGACATTCAAGAATGGTGTTCTTGGCGAGCTCACCGGGGATGATGAGGCGGACGGAGGACATGGGAGATGGCAGCCATGGCACTTTTTCTCAATACATGCAATAAAACTGCAGATAAGAACGAGCATGTACCTACAGAATCTGCATATATGAGTTTTTCTTCATTTAGATATAAAATGGTATGAGTATCTCAATTCTAAAAGCTGGCAGGATAAATGCTGTAGGCAATTACTATTCAAAAAATCAGACAACATACATCGGACTTCTGAATTAGCAGTGTACAACTACAAAGCAAACAATATTACTCTTAGTCACTTGATTGAGATCAATGAATTAACTTGAGAACAAAACGCTAAAAAAACATGTCACTCTATTAATACAGTAGCAAAAATCGTGTCTCAGAGACCTATTTTAACAGAACATTTACTGCAATATATAATCATATGAAACAAACAAGTCGACGTTGCAGCATGCATGCTTTGATTTATGTAAGCAACAAAAAACCTAGTGCAACAGATTTATGTTTTGTTGTTGTACAGTATATGTCCATAGTATCTCAAAGAGAAAAAGAGAAAATATCACAGATCTTCATCACAGAAATGCATTATCTATCTTGTTTGGAACAAGTGCATGGATGTAGAACGAAAAACATTGTGGGACAGAGGGTATGGAGAGAAGCAAAGCCTCACCAGACATCGCCCTCCTTCTGCCCCGGCGCCCTGGGGAAGACCTCCTAGAGGACGCGGAGCTCCATGAGCGACCTGTCGAAGGCACTCGCACCAGTGTCGTCGTCGTCATCTACCCTGGCGTCCACATCCTCGCCGAAGATGAAGCGGATGGCGCCATCCTCCCAGAAGCCCAGCGCGTCCTCTGCGTCCATCTGAGGAGGGAGAAGCGAATCTGAGCAGGAAATCCGGGGGCGAGAGGAAGAAGAGGATGCGGGAGAGCAGATCCATCGGTACATGAGTGACTGCGGGAATCCGTGCGCGTCGAGTGCGGGTGAAGGCGAGAGGCGGCCTGGGTGGAGGTGAATCGGCGGAGGAGCGAATCCATCGGCTTGGTCTTCTGTCGCGGCAGGGCGGGGCGAGATCCGAGCGCCGCGGCTGGGGTGTGGAAGGGGGCACCGGCGTGCAGGCGGCCGGCGGCGGGGGCGGGCTCCTCTACTGCTCGTCGACGGAGAGTGGTGGGAGGAGGGAGGCGAGGTAGTAGGTGGCGGCGATGGGGAGTTAGGAGGGGGCTGCGGACGAGGGAGAGAAGAGGGGCCGAGGACGAGGGTTAGGGTTAGCATCTTATATGGGTAAAGATTAGATGGGCTCTAGCGGGCTTGGGCGGGCTTGACGGTCTATACATGACAGTTTTGAAAACGTCAATAGAAATCCGTCATGGATTAACAAATTTCTTGTAGTGCGGGCTCGCGCGCAGCACACGACCACGGGCGCTAATCCGACGAGCGCGGGGCCTGGGCGTGGCCACGGCGAGCATCGACCACGTTGAAGCGGCGGCAGAACGGAGGGGCGAGGTAGGACAGGAGCTCACAACAGCGCAGGGAAGAGGGGGCGGCGAGGCTCGAGGAGGCCGGTCGAGGTGGGACGGTGACGACAGTCACCGCGGCGGACGGCGGCCGGAGGCGACATGAGGCACTCGGGCCCACTCGGGACAAAGAGAGGGGGCTCGAGGAGAAGGGGAGTGGGTGGACTAGGGTTTCGGGGGCGGCACCGAGGGCGGCCTTGTAGGTGCACGGGGCAGGTGGATGGCCGCCACGGCGACTGCCGCGGCCGTGGCGGTCAACGGCGATGGCCA
>NC_041392.1:45797899-45808046 GCF_002162155.2 Triticum dicoccoides
TATTTCTTTTTTTGTTTCTTTTGCTTTTCTTTTTATTCATTTTCTGTTTTCCTTTTCTTTTAATTGTATTTAGTTTTATAAAAATACAAAACCAACTCCTAAATTAGTATTTTAATTTATTGTACTACCACAAAAGGTTTGGTACACAAATAAAATTGTTGGCAAAATTTTGTAATTGAAAAGGCATTTAAATTATTGTTTTATCACATGTTTCAATTATTTTAGGGCGCTGAAAGACTTTGTAACATGTTGGTTTCTTCACTATAATTATCTATGGATTATTTTTCACATTATGCACATTTTAGTTTGTCATTTGAGAACTTTAATTATTTGACTTTAATTTAGATTTGAATTTGATTTGTGTTTGAATCAAGGTGAGGTTTACCAACAGTAATTGTGATGACATGTCATCATTACTATGGTATTACTGTAGCTTAATTATCGGGGTGTTACAATCTGTAACTCCTGGTTTTACCTTCTCAAGGACTAGTTGATCTGGCTCATGTACTCCGGAAGTGAACAGAGATTTTTAGTACTCTATCACCTGCAAAGTTGCAATCTGTGCCACAATCCAATTATCTACAGCCCCCTGTAGACATTTTATAAAATTTCTGTTACGTCGTCCAGTAGCTACGCAATGGAAGAAATCAGAGTTCTGATCCCCCATTGTAAGCCAGTCAGTGCGCCCTCTCTAAAGCCAATATATCTCATACCGCCCGAGCAAATTCTCAATTTGGAGGTGCAGTTCATGTTGACATGCCACCGCCTCATGTGTCAGCGGCCCAACCATCACTCCATTCAACTTTTTTAGTACCTCCTTGTCCTACCGGTGAAGCGCGGTGTGCACATCAGACGTGATCTCCGCCAGAGATGCTACACCTTGTGATTTCCGCAAATCCCATGTTGTTTGAACTATTGTTTCTACGTCCTCGTCAGCTAACCACTTTGCCTCAAACTTTCAAGGCCCGCAGGATCCCCTCGGTTGCACTCGACTCTGGAGCCCAGTGTCTATCACGATCGGTCTCTGGTCAGATTTGTCGAACTGATCATTGGATAACCATGGAAATTGGTCTGCCAATGCACTGTTACCTACCACTCGGTCCAGACGTTCACGTATACGCCCCCTTCTCCATGTGAACAACTCTGCATTATATCCCAAATCATCCAAGTTGCAGTTGCCGAGTGCACTATGTTAGAAAATTTAGGGTTTGCGGTCTACCCCTAATTCCTCTGCGCTTATCCGTGCTGCCGCTCACAATTCGCATCTTTGAGGCTAGGGGATAGGGACCTTTATCCTGTCTTTCCAAAGAGTCCATCTCTTATACAGATAAGATTCCGAGTCGTTACAACTAGTTTCCGGGATAGAATCCAGATCAAATTACCAACCACGATCATATTTGTGTGTTAATGGATTCTACCCGTTATGTCCCCGGAGCACGCGCTTGTGAGCAACGCGCCATAATAGAGTGTAAAATCCTCTAATTACTTATATCAATGTTAGGGCCGTAATCTAACTATACGATCTAGCTCCTTCCAATTATCAATGTACCTGGGTAGTCTTTCCAATATAAATAGTATATTGTATTCCACTGATAATTGACCAGCTTCCTTAAGCATATAGTATTACTTAAGTACATTCCACAAGTACCAATTCCATGCAAATCATGTAAAGCAATTCCATGTAGAAGTACATGTATAATTCCATAATGAGGTATTCCAAATATTGACAATTCCAAGTAAATTGAATATAGTTGCAGGATACATAATTCCAACATCTCCCACTTGTCCAAAACGATCATTCAAATATTCGTAAACTCATATACCTAACATGCTTGCCAAACACCTCCTGACTAAGAGGCTTAGTCAAGGGACCAGGAATCATATAAACACTATGTTGAAAACCCACAAAAATATATGGTGACACTTCCCTTCAATGTGTTTCCTTGTTCTGACACTTAAGATCACTAGAGACCTTTAGTTTTCGCCTAATTATTACAGCATACCTCTCCTCGGCGCCTCGAGTATTATTTCCTCGAGTGTAATTCCACCTTTATAGGCACCTTGAGTATTTTGCTTCCTCAAGTAAAATTCCACATCAATTATTTTCCACCACATATATCAATAATATGATTAATTCCACATTGAGTCAATTAGATGATAACCATGTTGAATAAAGTTTCAAAACCACATAAATATCAAATCCAATCAGTAAATGAAGTTCCATAATTAACCATATGTTGACTGAAATTCCTTACTTCGGTCAGTGAACCTGCACAATATTTGTACTACAAACAATTGAATATGCATATCTGGACTTATTTCTCATCTTGTAGATAGAGTGATAGTTTCCTCAATGTGTTTACTTTTAATATAAATTTTAGAACAAGTGACAGGTTGTGATGTACTTTCCACAATCTTATATGATGTGTGAGATTCCCTTAGCTGCTCGTCTTTCATTCCACAACTTGAATACAGCATAAATTCCGGTAGCTAAGGTACAATAATACAATGAAGATACATATGAATTCCAGTATCATTTATTATTCTATTTTCCTCAGGAGTTCAAATATAATTCCTCACTGAGTATGATTCCCTTTATCAAAGGTATTTTAACAGATTTGCAATTTTCCATAGAGAAACATTTCAAAATATTTTCTATATATTTCCACTCGTAAAACATAGGATATTTCAAATGTTCCTTTCATATGAAAGTTAAAAAATGACCAAGCTTTCACTTCCATCAATGTGACTTATCATTGCAAACAACAAAACTATGTTATCGCATACAATAATAATGCTAAATACTTTACACTTACATTTGTAGATGACCGCCTTGCTTCATTTAGAAAACCATATGACCTGCTATTCCATTAATGTGAAGCTTGTTATAAGACCATACATTAATTTATTCAATTAGCAAACCATGTATGCAGTTCCTCTTTCCCAAAATTCCAGGAGAGAGTTTCCACAAAGTATATTTCCCTTTGTGTGAATAATTGAATAACAAGAGTGACACAATATTCCAGTGAGCCAAATATCCTTACAAAAAAATCACTTCCAGACAATAGGCTTGCGGTTATTTGGTATGATATTAAGTTCCCAAACTATATAATTCCTCATTGATTTTATTCCTTCCCGCATTTCTTCCACCCATAGTTGACAATGATAAAAAAAACTAAGCCTTCTTAATTAGGAGTCTTCCTCTACTTTTTAGAGTGACTTCCCCCAAAAATCACATAACAATTATCCAGAGATTACATTCCAAGTTAATTCCTCCCACTTATCCTAAGCATGTCATGTTGGGAGTGTCACTTGTAGTTTCCTTGGGGTTAAGATTATTCTAGTATGATTGTCAATAATTCCACCCTTGATCATAAAAATGATTGTGTTCCTACTTTCCACCAGTATTCCTTTTCCAGATAACTAAGGAAACATCCTTTGATCCACTAGAAGAACTGTGAAAAATTCCTGGTGTGTGCTTTGTAATAACAGAGAATTTCATGCCAAAATAGAATATTTCCTTCCAGTCAAGTTACTGTTCTAGATGGAGAATGATATCAACAAATGTCAGTATGCAATGCTTCATTCCAAAGAAACAATGGACTATACAAGACAGTCAATTCGTCCATTCAATTGTGGAGTGTACGGTATATTACAATGATGAATAGTTCCATGCTCTTTACATACAAACGATATATTCTTGAAGTGTACTTCCCCCACCAATTAGTTGTTAAAACTATGATATTATTTAATCAACTGATTTTCCACTTCAGTATAACATGTGACCAGCACAATAAAACCTTCCGACTTGTAAAACAAAATATAAGCATAACCGTGTAAAAGTGTAATCATGGAAGAGTGAGATGAAATAAATAATCTGACCTCTAGTGGGGGTGTCCTAAGAAATACCATAAGTATATCAAAAAGAAACGATGTGAAGCCCTTTCATCTCCTTCCACCTTAATAAACAAGGTGTATTAAAAATCACATATCCTTCACATGTACCATAGTCCTCCCACTAAAATTTAAAATTCCAGAATCAATATGCCTCTTGATCCAGTTTCAAGATATGTGACCAAGTCGTTGATGATGTAGATAATAAGATTCCAAGCATGCGTTCCCATTGTCGATATTCCTCCATATGGAGTAATCTTTGCCCAATATAAAAAAAATTGGTCTGCCAACTTCCAGTGGACATCAAGAAAGATGTACCATTGTGTGAAAATCCATAACGGACTAATTTAACAATTGAAAAAAAATTCACTCTTCCTTTTCCAAATAGTATTTCATAATCAACGGGTTCCAAGATAGAACAATAAATTAAATCCCTTCACATTGAAGTTTCACAGAGTGTCCTATAACAATAATACTTTTCCTCCACAAGGGAGTTTCAAGGCAAAATTTCCAATTCCAAAGTGTATAAGATTTAGCAGCAATGACAAAGCACATAATTATATATACTTTACTTTGGAACTGTGATATACCATTAAAGTTGCCATTGTATTCCAACAATAAATGATGTATAAAAACAAACACCATAATCCAAAGATAAATATATAGTGCAAATATTCATTAGACATACCGACAAAGGAAGAGAAAAATTACTGGAGTGACTCCCATCTTCCTCTTTAAATAAGTGATGCTCAATAAAAACACTTCCCTGAAATCTCTTTCCAGGTTATCCATAATTATCCGCACAATATCAATTTTCTCCAACAATAATTTTGCATTGATTAGACTGAAAATTCATGATTCCACTGAAAATGATTCCTTTCAGCGTGTCGCGATGTACCAACGAAATTATTCCAAGTCGGCGATAATATAAAAAAAATCCACAGAGCATGAACAATGCTCGGCATCCGTATGTTGTCCAAAAGTCTGTAGTATTCTAGTGGATTCTATGGTATTCCAGCAAGATCCGTTCGCTGTGCACTCCTTCCAGCGTACGACATTGTCCGACCACTACAACGTGTATTCTCACTATTTCCTCAGTATGCCGCCGGGTGGTTCAGCTACAGCAAATAAATTTCCTGTACAAAAACACAAAATATTTCCAGATTCCTCGATTGCTTTCCACGAAACATCAGCAGCTAGTTTCGTACGTGGTTATTGTAGCAATTCAAGTATTATACTTCTATTCTTCCTGTGCCTTCCGTAAAAAAAGTGATTTCCTCCTTAATTGCAGCAATCAACTGCTAGAGGATAATATATTGCAGCCAGTACAGAAAGAACTTGACAAATACAGCGGAGTATATTTCCTCATTTATTCCTGCATTACTGTATCCGGCTCGTCAGATGGCCAGCATCCTTTCGCGAGGCACCAGGACTAGGCAGAATCTGGACTCGCGTCACAGCGGACCCATGGACTCGGTGGAGCGGATGACTTCCCTGGGCAGCAGACCTCCCGGCTTGAGAGACGGAGATGACGACGGGCGTGATACACAAGGGAGCTCGACCCGATGAGGCGGCAGGATTCCAATTTCCTGCGGATCGAACTCAGGGTCACAGATCAACTTCAACTTCGATCTCCGTGCGTGAATCAAAGAGTCATGGAGTGCTTCCTTCACGTGAAGAATCCTGCACGCCTCCTCCCTTGAGCCACGTGTGTGATTGCTCCACGTGCAAGAAGCAAGAGCAAACAGACTACATAGGACATACGTGATCTCGCTTTTGCCGCTTGATTTTGCTACTCGATTGACTGGCACGTACACTGCAGCCCGTAGGCGGAGGCGCTGATCAATTGATCGAGTTAACCTTCCAGGTGGCGACATGGGGAGCATCTCATACGAGAGGATTGCGGCGACAACCAGCACGATAGAGTACGCAGCGGATTTGGGTTCAAGCGACGGCGGCCGAACCTAGCTCAGATGCCAATGTTAGAAAATTTAGGGTTTGCGGTCTACCCCCTAATTTCTCTGCGCTTATCCGTGGTGCCGCTCACAATTCGCATCTTTGAGGCTAGGGTGTAGGGACCTTCTTATCTTGTCTTTCCAAAGAGTCCGTCTCTTATACAGATAAGATTCCTAGTCGTTACAACTAGTTTCCGGGATAGTGTCCAGATCAAATTACCAACCACAATCATATTACGGATTCTACCCGTTATGTCCCCATAACACGCGCTTGTGAGCAACGCGCCATAATGGAGTGTAAATTCCTCTAATTACGTAGATCAATGTTAGGGCTGTAATCTAACTATACGATCTAGCTCCTTCCAATTATCAATGTACCCGGGTAGTCTTTCCAATATAAATAGTATATTGTATTGCACTAATAATTGACCAGCTTCCTTAACCATATAGTATTACTTAAGTACATTCCAACAAGTACGAATTCACATGTAAAGCAATTTCATGTAGAAGTACATGTATAATTCCATAATAAGGTCTTCCAAATATTGACAATTCCAAGTAAATTGAATATAGTTGCACGACACGTAATTCCAACACACTACTGAACGCATGCATAGATCGTTGAGGTCTTGTAGCTTCCTTCTCATGAGCACTGGTAAAATCATTAAAATCACCGGCCATAAGCCAAGGCAGGCATATCATCGCGTGTAGTTGCCTAACATAGTCCCATGCAAGGTGTTTCTTGTCGCCACTTGGTTCACCATAATCTCCAGTAAAGTGCCATCCCACTTCACTTGTTTCTTTTATACGGATGTCAATGAAGTTCATGTGCACCTCTATTTGAGTTCTCCTTCGTGCACTTTTTTTGAACTAATATTAGTTCAAGTGCAATCTATATCTATTTTAAAAAATGAATTCAAAATTTAATTATAAATTTCGTTCGAAATTAACCATGATAACCACGTTTACCAGTTCCCCTCGATAAAAATGCCCCATTCGGTAACCAAAACAGTGCTGCAACCAAATCTTGGGATGGTCAGGCACTTGACAGTTGACACCCATCTACTGCCCGATGGACAGCAAGGTCATTCATCAAATCCCCAATAGTCATGTGCTGATGTGCACCAGCAAGAGTTTTGGACGTTACAACCAGTGCTATCTGATAAGTTGAAATATCCCTGGTAGTTTACATATATAGGTAACGAAGTTCCAATGACACCATGAACTACACCAGTAAATTATGTTCACATGGCACGCACACGTAGATTCAGCGACCATCATAAACCTCCAAATTATGCTTGCTCAAAAACGCACACAAGCATTTGTACATATCAAAGGAAAAAAATGCAAACACGTGCATGAAACCACAAGGTACACAAAAACTTCTGCTCTACCGGTTTCTCTCCTGATCCTGTATTCTCTCATGCATGAACAACTAGCTCTATATATACCACCCATAACTATATTTTGTGCTTGCTTTTCTGTACCACTTCTTTTTATGTAACCATGGGCCATCGTTAAGCGAACCTGATTGGTCAAGACAAGAATACAAGATAGCATGCTAGACATGCAAGAAAACTAAGAAAAAGAAGCAATAAAGACTGGCATGTAACAAATTATAAAAAAACAATACAAGGAGTTACAAGAACCCGTCGAGTAAACATAACTACCTCACCATCGGCCTTCCTTAAAAACCATTGCTTCTTTTTCTCTCACGGGCTTCACGACGAGAGTACCCCCTCCATACCAAAATTCTTGTCTTAAATTCGTCTAGATACGGATGTATCTAATACTAAAACGTGACTTGATACATCCGTATTTAGATAAATCTAAGACAAAAATTTTGGAACAGAGGGAGTATTTAACAAGGCCAAGCAAGCAAGCTAGGCATGGACACGTGCATAAGAGTAGCTCAAGGCAACCAAACATGCATGCTGAAGAATGTCGTCCAATCTCAATAATACAACGCAGGATGCCCATTAACTAGGACATCATAACACATAGCAGGAAGCATATATATTACTATGGTCCAACTTCACAGCTGATAGCATCACACACAAGCTCGCCCGCCGTGACTCACTCTTCAGTGCGCATCTTGTTGAGTTTCTCCACAAGCTTCGCGTCCATCTCTGAACTGAGGACGACGTCCATCTCTAGCATGTCATCCACGTGGCAGGTTCCGTCATCGGTGATATCGTGCGGGATGTATTTGGCGTCATCTCGATACACAATTTTCCTTGCGGTAAGCACGCCAGAGTAGCAACGACCTATCAACAAAATAAAACCCGATCATACATGGTTCAGTGAGACTACTACAACACACGATAATAAAAAGCCAATCAGCCGTGCCGCAGAGAAACTAGAGGGGCTTACCTGCATACTCATAGGTAGGACTGGACGTACGAGCGAGCTTTCCGGCTCGGCCCGAAACTCGCTACAGCTCGGCCCATTACAGCTCGGCTCGACAGGTTAAATGAGCGGGCCCAATTCTGAAAACATGCCCGATTCGCGAGCGAGCCGAGCCGAGTTTTGGCCGGTCCAGCTCGGTGACTCGTTTGCGGCCCAGCCCAATCCATCGTCAATCTCCATCGCTCGCAGCCTCGCACTCCCTCGTTAGGGCACAAGAGACGCAGAGACAGCGCCGCCTCGCCGCTTTCTCTGCTCTGCCTCCCCCTCGCCCCTTTCTCTCCCCTGTGCCGCAAAGCTGGATCGGCGGCGACGAGGGACGCCCCGTTTCCTCACCACTCCGACAGCAACGGGCTCGACGGCAACGGGCGGCGCCACCTCTCCTCACCACAGCAGACGCAGACGGACGCGCCTCCCCTGGTTTCTCGCCGAACGTGACGAGCACGAGCAGGTACCTCCTTCCTTTCCTATCTATAGCCGCAGCTCTCTGAACTAGTACATGTGTGATGGATCAATGGATGGATGGATCGATGGATGTGCTCATGTAGCTGTTCCTTCCCAAACCCTAGCCGTGTCTAAACTAGCATGCATGACGCATCTGATTTATTGATGGATGCATGGATGGATCGATGGATGTAGTCATGTAGATGTAGGGCTAGATGGATGGATCATGGATGGATGTATTATAGTCTGTAGGGCTAGATGTAGCAGATCCGGATGGATGGATCATGGATGGATGGAGTTGTAGGGTAGATTGGATGGATAGATCAAAATTTTCATTGATTCCATGTGTAATTAGTTTTCTGCTGTTGATGATCTACTTGATGTAGCATAGCAGCTTGAAAAAAAATCTACTTGCTTGGAAAATTACATTGACTCCATATGTAATTAGTTTACTGTTGTTGATGATTGACTGTTTGTTGTTTGCTGATGTGTGCAGACGCCTATCGTCGCAACAATGGACAAGGAAAAGGGGAAGGCGAATGGGAAGGAGAAGGAGAAAGAGAGGACCTTGGACTCCATTATGAAGAGCAAGGTGCCGGTCTCGGGGATGCAGAAGGGGAATGGGAAGGGCAATGCAGCAGCTACTACGCGGCTGCCAAGGAAGCTCGCAAATGATTGCAGCAATGCCCCAATCGCTGAGTTGTTGTATAGGGTAAAAAAGAAACCTCCGCCTCGACGTCTCCCTGACCCCGGCGGCGCTGGTGTGTGTGCTGCAATCACCGCTGCCTCCGGCTCCGCAAACTACTATGAGAAGGAGGCTACATCTTCCCAGGTATGTATGTGCCAAATATATATTTGTGCAAGCTCATGTATGTGCTGTTTTTGCTTTTTGAAAGTCAAATTTATGTGTGCCCATGCTCATATGTGCTGTTTTTGGTACCCAAATGTCAAATATATGTGTGTCCAAGCTCATGTGTGTGTTGTTTTTGTGTGCTAGGCAATGGAGCATGATAAGCAAGCAGAGGAGGATCATGAAGAGGTGGAAGAGGACGAGGAGGAGGACGGGGAAGAGCAAGATACTTTGTTTGAGGTGCCGCCCGGGGCTGGTGACAAATCAGATTCAGATGGGTTTGTGGATAGTGAAGAAGAAGCCTTCGAAGGTGATGACATGTCCGAGGATGGTCTAGGCCTTGGTCCTACGCCTCAAGAGCAAGAAACCGTACTTCTTAGTTCGAGTGAGGATGAAGCAAGAAAAGCGCAACGAAAGAGTGCCAAGAAGCGAAGAGGTCAAGCTCCTTCGAGGTTGAGGTCGGCTGTTTGGACCTTCTTTCATAAGGTAGAGGTGCCATCGAAAGAAGGTTTGATGGAGTTGAAGGCACAATGTAATTATTGTGACAATCAATATGCATATGTCCAAGGTGGAAGCACCTCATCCATGGGAAGACATA
>NC_041392.1:45808095-45835495 GCF_002162155.2 Triticum dicoccoides
TGTGGACTTCATTAGTCTGACAACCGACTTGTGGACTAGCAACCAGACCATATCATATATGTGTGTGGTTGCACACTTTATAGATAAGGATTGGAAGATGCAAACACGTGTTCTTTCTTTCATAGATTTGGATCCTCCTCACTCCGGGCATGTGATTTCAGATGCTATCTATGAGTGTGTGACTGAATGGAAGATAGAGAAGAAAATTATATCCATCACACTAGACAATGCTTCAAACAATGATGTTGCGGTCAGAGGTTTGAAGGCAAAGTTTGCTGTTCGGAGAGGTATATACTTGCTGTTTTTGTTGTACATATGTTCATATACTTGCTGTTTTGGTTGAATATATGGTCATATTCTTGCTGTTTTTGTAGTACATATGCTTTGTTTGTCCATCACACTAGACAATGCTTCAAATATATGGTTATATGCTTGCTGTTTTTGTTCTACATATGTTCATATGTACATTTTGGTACATATGTTCATATATTTGACATTTGGGTACCAAAAACAGCACATATGAGCATGGGCACACATAAATTTGACTTTCAAAAAGCAAAAACAGCACATACATGAGCTTGCACAAATATATATTTGGCACATACATACCTGGGAAGATGTAGCCTCCTTCTCATAGTAGTTTGCGGAGCCGGAGGCAGCGGTGATTGCAGCACACACACCAGCGCCGGCGGGGTCAGGGAGACGTCGAGGCGGAGGTTTCTTTTTTACCCTATACAACAACTCAGCGATTGGGGCATTGCTGCAATCATTTGCGAGCTTCCTTGGCAGCCGCGTAGTAGCTGCTGCATTGCCCTTCCCATTCCCCTTCTGCATCCCCGAGACCGGCACCTTGCTCTTCATAATGGAGTCCAAGGTCCTCTCTTTCTCCTTCTCCTTCCCATTCGCCTTCCCCTTTTCCTTGTCCATTGTTGCGACGATAGGCGTCTGCACACATCAGCAAACAACAAACAGTCAATCATCAACAACAGTAAACTAATTACATATGGAGTCAATGTAATTTTCCAAGCAAGTAGATTTTTTTTCAAGCTGCTATGCTACATCAAGTAGATCATCAACAGCAGAAAACTAATTACACATGGAATCAATGAAAATTTTGATCTATCCATCCAATCTACCCTACAACTCCATCCATCCATGATCCATCCATCCGGATCTGCTACATCTAGCCCTACAGACTATAATACATCCATCCATGATCCATCCATCTAGCCCTACATCTACATGACTACATCCATCGATCCATCCATGCATCCATCAATAAATCAGATGCGTCATGCATGCTAGTTTAGACACGGCTAGGGTTTGGGAAGGAACAGCTACATGAGCACATCCATCGATCCATCCATCCATTGATCCATCACACATGTACTAGTTCAGAGAGCTGCGGCTATAGATAGGAAAGGAAGGAGGTACCTGCTCGTGCTCGTCACGTTCGGCGAGAAACCAGGGGAGGCGCGTCCGTCTGCGTCTGCTGTGGTGAGGAGAGGTGGCGCCGCCCGTTGCCGTCGAGCCCGTTGCTGTCGGAGTGGTGAGGAAACGGGGCGTCCCTCGTCGCCGCCGATCCAGCTTTGCGGCACAGGGGAGAGAAAGGGGCGAGGGGGAGGCAGAGCAGAGAAAGCGGCGAGGCGGCGCTGTCTCTGCGTCTCTTGTGCCCTAACGAGGGAGTGCGAGGCTGCGAGCGATGGAGATTGACGATGGATTGGGCTGGGCCGCAAACGAGTCACCGAGCTGGACCGGCCAAAACTCGGCTCGGCTCGCTCGCGAATCGGGCATGTTTTCAGAATTGGGCCCGCTCATTTAACCTGTCGAGCCGAGCTGTAATGGGCCGAGCTGTAGCGAGTTTCGGGCCGAGCCGGAAAGCTCGCTCGTACGTCCAGTCCTAATCTTCACCCAACATTCACTCTTTTTCAATATAATATACCACTCACTGTCAGCCGTCGGTCACCTGCTGCATTGCCAACCACCGGGACTCCTCGAGCGCCATGCCGAGTGCCGCCTCATTTTTTGCGGCACCGGGCATCCCCAAGCCGTGCGGCTCTCTCCGCCACTGTTGCCTGCTGCATTGCCAACCGGTGGGACTCCTCGAGCACCATGCGGAGTGCCACCGCATCTTTGCGGTGACGGCGACGGCCGTCCGTCTCTGTGGATGTCTAGGGGCGGCGGATGACGTCGCAGAGGCCTGGTCGTCCTCGGTGGCCGGGGAAGTTGCTCAGGCGTGAATCTCCTAGATCTACACTTGGCGCGGTTGGCAGCCCGCCTCCACTGCCGGCTTCCTTGCCTGCCGATACGTGTGCCCACCCACTCCGGCTGCGCTTCAGCCGTCACGAGCACCCAGCAACGCCCCGGACGAGCAGCTGCAGGCCGTGTTGGGTGCCACCTAGCAGGGGATGGCACATACCTCGTCAGGTGTCCGCGGGGCGCCGCGGAGCTTCAACTGCCCACCCGGCCCATTGTCGACGCCCCGAAAGAGGAGCTACCGCTCCAGTCCATTTGCGCCCGATGGAGAGCAATGCGAAGCGCTAGCTCGTCCACCTCGGGCTTCGACGAGCTATCCGACTCCGCGATGAGCTTCTTCCACTTGATTGAGTCAAAGTCGTTGTCGGCCATGATGTTATGTATTTTTTTGGCGATAACTGACGTTATCTTGTTACTTCAAGATGTCTTTATCAGGTATTTGAAATCTTTAAGGCCAAGATTGAGATGGTAAATAAGAATCTCGGTACGTACTTCTGCAAGCCCCATGCAGGGGAATCCGTACATTATGAGTGCTAAGCGGACATATACATGCCCCCCTCGGATGACAAAAAGCGAGTAGTAGGTGCTGGGGCTCCGGCCTAAATTTGGGCCAGAAGCACTATGTCCGCCCGATGCACTGCGTTCCAGCCGTTAGATTAGGGCGTGCTTCGTCCTAAGAAACACGCCTTTTGTCCCCAAATCACGTGAGCGCGGTGCGGGACGAGAACGAGATAGTCGGCCTTCGAAGCTTGCTGGGTTGCCGTCGCTGATCTGACCACCGCTGCTTGCCGGATTGCCATCGCTGCTCGCCATATCGCCACCGCTCGCCAGCTTGCCGCCCTCGCTATCATGTTGCATCAAACCTCCTCCCTACGGGATCGCTGTTCCAGCAGCCCCGACGACGTTGCGGCGCCTCACCGCAGTGGCCATCGCAGTTCGCCACGGTGTCACGGCTCTAAAAAAGCTTCAGTTGTTGCAGCTTTGGAATTGCTGATTCCAGCAAAAAAGGATACTGGTTGAAGCAAATTTTCTCGCCGGTTGTATCAAAAATTGCTTTGCATCTATTGACAACATAGGCTCCAGCGAAAATATCCAATGGTTTCAGTGGGAAGACTTGTATAGGATCTGTTCTTAGGTGTGATCAATGAGATCAATCATTTTGAAGATAAGATACATGTTAAAAATTTCTGAAAAAAATTGGAGACATACATCCATGTTTGATGTACAAGCTCAAAAAGTTTCAGCTCCCAAATCGAACTACACTTAGAGAGACAGAAAAGACAAAACATGATGTGAATAAGCAAAACTGCTCGCCGGTTCTATCAAAAATTGCTTGCCGATCCTAGCTATCGAAGAAGAAAGCCATTGCCGCCATGGACTAGCACCGCCGTGGGTGGATGTAGCAAAAATTTTGTTCGGTTCCAACAAAATCATAACATGGTTGTAGCAAAAAATCAACTAGAAAAACAGGCGAAGTCATGGAGATGGATGTAGCACAAATCCACAAAACACCAGTAGTAAAAAAAACCAAAAACGGTTGTAGCAAAATGGTTTGCCAGTTTCAGAAAAAGTTAACATGGTAGCAGACTTTTGGTGGGTGGGTGGTAGCAAATAAATGAGATGGTTCCAGCAAAAAAACATCGTTGTAGCAAATCTTGCTGTGGCAGCCATGGAGAGGAGCGCAACCAGCTGCGGTCGGCCATGGCGACGAGCGCTGGTTGCCACATGGTCGCGCTGATGGATAAATATCAGAAACAAAATCAACAACTTATGTTCATATTGCGTGCCTAAATATCATATAATGTGTCCTGGATATCATGTTGTGTGAATGCATTTAGTGTTGCAGCCAACCATATGAACCACCTAAATATATTAATCTCCACCCATATGTGTACTTCATGCATAAAGTGGTAAGATAATTACATTCACGACTAAATATTGTTGCTATCTTGCAATTCTATTTTACATTGCTTATCTTTACCTAATATTAAAGGAAGGAGTTTTTCATAGTTCTTCATACGTCATTTTTTTCTATCCGTTGATTTTATGTTAATCATAAAGATTGAGACTGAGATTTAAAAATAAATCTATGTTTTTTTCTATCAAAGAAAGCTCCCGACCGATCTCATGTGGCTGGCTCGACAAACCGTCCCTAGCGAGTAGCGACCATAGCGATCGATTTGATCTGGTTTTCCTTCCGTCACTATATCCGACCTGGACACAGAGTATGTGCAGCCCAACGAGAGGTACGGTCCGACTTGAATACAAACTCACCGCTAACATACCCACGTAAAAGCTAATATTCCATCCCTAAAAACAGCCAATCTTCCCACAAAAAAGAAAGAAAAAAACCCACATAATACCTGAGATACCTGGAGTCAATTGACGCACAAAACCTAGCTCGTCCGCCCATGGGGCGGTTAGGGGACCGCTGGCGTCGACACGGCGCCGACCTACCACAGACGCATCCTGTCTGGACCGAGCGGCAGACAGCCTCGACGTGTGGAGGCTGAAGTGCAGCATGATACAGAGGCCGGGAGCGTTGCCGGAGAACTCCTCCCTCTAGGACGAACGCCATGGTGGCGTCGTTGGCTGTCCTTCTGGACGAAGGCACGATCCTGCTCCAACCCTCCCCTTACTCTCGCTCTGGTCGTCGGCGCCCATATCCTACCCGACGTCTGAAGGTCATCGCCGACATCCTTACTTATGACAACACAAGGTTCTCGCTACAGATATTCGAGAAACTGACACTTGAGAACGGATTAGATCACAGCAGCATAGGTGTTGGGCAGGAGCATCGATCGCTGCACACGCCATAGCCGGTGGCAATGTGGGGACGAAGGAGAATCATGTGCTCTTGCGCTGGGGAGAGATGATGGAGGGGCTGCTGTCCTCCTCCACGGCAAGGTCGTCAAGAATCTTCTACACTTCTACATCTACACTACTATTAAACAATCAAACAAGAACTTTTTTACTTGCACCCAGCAATTAGTCCCACAACCCCGCACAAACCAATCAGCACCACACGATTAGGCCCACAATTCTAAATCTAACAGCCATCATTGATCTATCTACACTACTATTAAACAATCAAACAAGAACTTTTTTACGTGCACCCAGCAATTAGTCCCACAACCCCCCACAAACCAATCAGCACCACACGATTAGGCCCACAATTCTAAATCTAACAGCCATCATTGATCTAATACCTCTATTGTGTGCACGTAGCAATTTCCTTTGGCTGACCGTGCTCCACCAGCGGAGGAATATTTAAACTACCAAGCCCGCGTGCACCCTGTCCCGTATCCTGTTTACGTTACGAAATTAAAGGCTAAATTAAGGGCTTGCTGTTTTAGATAGGTGAGAGGATTAGTGCCTGTACCTTCCAAAACACACGTCGCCCCGCACCGGCATCCTCCATGCGTCTCATCGTCGAAGAGGGAGACGTGCGGCAGCATTCGGCGGCCGAAGGGGGAGACGTGCCGCGCCCAGCCACCGCCGCAACCCCAATCATCGCACTAAAATCATGCCGCGTCCTGCCCCTTGTCCTCTCTCCTATCAGATGTTCGCGCGGCTGGGACACCGCTCGAGGACGTCGCCGACGCAAGAATCCGTCCGCCACAGAAGCTGCAAAAACGGGGTCACCAGCCACCGTCATGGCCTCCCTTCCCGCCATTCTCACGCGCACCTTCATCGCGTCGCTGTCGAGGCCGGATCAAATGTTGCCCCCTCTACGTCATATGAATCCTGCCAAGGTTGACCACTTGGGCTTTCTTTCACAGCTCACTGCCGAATCGACGCTGTTAATTTATCTTGCATTTCCGCCTCCTTGGCATTATCGTTTGTATTTACAGCATAAACATGATTTAGATGCTCAGGTTCAGGTTGCATTCTTGGGTGAGCTTTAGATTTTGTTTCAGTGCGAGACAGTTTTTTCTTTCATTTTTATTTTGCTCCTCATTCCATCTAGCTAGCATAGGATTACACCACCTATCATGCTTATCAGGATTTGCTGCACAACATGGTGCCCGCACATGCCTGCATATTTGTGTCAAAAACTGATATAATATAAGGCATACTCCTTACTAACATGCTACTTGGTAATCACAAGATATATACCTATTCTTCATTCCTTTTTTGCTTCAGTTCTAGAAGAATAATTTGTTACCTTCTGTTACAATTTTTAAGTGAGGAATTGTTCTCCCAAAGTTGAGTGATATACGTACACACACACACACACACACACACACACACACACACCCACGCACACACACGCACGCACACGCACACGGACACGCACACGCACACGCACACACACACACACACACTAGTAGAAAAGGGGGCTATGGTTCAGGCCGGGGCAGCCCATTAGTCCCGGTTCAGACCAGAACCGGGACCAATGGGGGCATTGGTCCCGGTTCGTGAGCCCAGGGGGCCGGCCGGGCCACGTGGGCCATTGGTCCCGGTTGGTGGGACGAACCGGGACCAATGGGCCTGGCTCCTGGCCCACCACTATTGGTCCCGATTGGTGGCCTGAACCGGGACCAAAGGCTACCCTTTAGTCCCGGTTCATGCCACGAACCGGGACCAATGGTGGTGCCTATATATATACCCTCGCCCGCGAGCAGAGCACTCCAGTGCTCTGTTTTTCTGGGCCGGCGAGGGGAGGTGTTTGTGGTGCTCTAGCTCACCTCCTATGCATATGAGGTGTTCGATGAAATGCCCGAGCCACACTAGTTAAGCTTTCTCCTCTCGAAGCTCGACCTCAAAGCTCCATTTTCCTCAAAGCTCCATTTTCCTCACGCCCCACCCCCGTTTTCACTGCCGTCGATCACCCGGGCCGATCTCATCACCGACACCACCGTGGTGAGCCTCTTGTTCTTATCTTCTTTCTGAAAGGAAAAATATTGTTACTTGTATGTTTAGATAGATACTTGTATCATTTTCTTACTTTTATTATTGCATCTTATATAGTGCGATGGTTTTGGTATCCGCCCCCGTCGGTCCTCATCCTGTCTATGATTCGGATGTGGTATATATATTAGTCTTTATAACTATTGGTTCATTTATTGTTTATGAAAATTATGCGGACCAACGTGACATAGATTTTATTTGTCTAGGATGTATGTGAACCGGAAATTCCAACCGACCCTATTGTCGAGAGGTAAAATTTAGTTGAAGAAGAAAACAATTTCTTGAAGGAAAAAATAAAAAAAATTGAGGAGGAGAAGATGATATTAGAGTTGCATGTTGCGGATGTCATCGATGATCACAAGATCAAGATGGATGCAATGCGCTTGAAGATTACAAAGATTAGAAAATATGTCATTCATACCGAGGCTTGGTATCAGTATGCCGTTGTCTACACTACTATTAAACAATCAAACAAGAACTTTTTTACGTGCACCCAGCAATTAGTCCCACAACCCCGCACAAACCAATCAGCACCACACGATTAGGCCCACAATTCTAAATCTAACAGCCATCATTGATCTAATACCTCTATTGTGTGCACGTAGCAATTTCCTTTGGCTGACCGTGCTCCACCAGCGGAGGAATATTTGAACTACCAAGCCCGCGTGCACCCTGTCCCGTATCCTGTTTACGTTACGAAATTAAAGGCTAAATTAAGGGCTTGCTGTTTTAGATAGGTGAGAGGATTAGTGCCTGTACCTTCCAAAACACACGTCGCCCCGCACCGGCATCCTCCATGCGTCTCATCGTCGAAGAGGGAGACGTGCGGCAGCATTCGGCGGCCGAAGGGGGAGACGTGCCGCGCCCAGCCACCGCCGCAACCCCAATCATCGCACTAAAATCATGCCGCATCCTGCCCCTTGTCCTCTCTCCTATCAGATGTTCGCGCGGCTGGGACACCGCTCGAGGACGTCGCCGACGCAAGAATCCGTCCGCCACAGAAGCTGCAAAAACGGGGTCACCAGCCACCGTCACGGCCTCCCTTCCCGCCATTCTCACGCGCACCTTCATCGCGTCGCTGTCGAGGCCGGATCAAATGTTGCCCCCTCTACGTCATATGAATCCTGCCAAGGTTGACCACTTGGGCTTTCTTTCACAGCTCACTGCCGAATCGACGCTGTTAATTTATCTTGCATTTCCGCCTCCTTGGCATTATCGTTTGTATTTACAGCATAAACATGATTTAGATGCTCAGGTTCAGGTTGCATTCTTGGGTGAGCTTTAGATTTTGTTTCAGTGCGAGACAGTTTTTTCTTTCATTTTTATTTTGCTCCTCATTCCATCTAGCTAGCATAGGATTACACCACCTATCATGCTTATCAGGATTTGCTGCACAACATGGTGCCCGCACATGCCTGCATATTTGTGTCAAAAACTGATATAATATAAGGCATACTCCTTACTAACATGCTACTTGGTAATCACAAGATATATACCTTTTCTTCATTCCTTTTTTGCTTCAGTTCTAGAAGAATAATTTGTTACCTTCTGTTACAATTTTTAAGTGAGGAATTGTTCTCCCAAAGTTGAGTGATATACGTACACACACACACACACACACACACACGCACACCCACGCACACACACGCACGCACACGCACACGGACACGCACACGCACACGCACACACACACACACACACTAGTAGAAAAGGGGGCTATGGTTCAGGCCGGGGCAGCCCATTAGTCCCGGTTCAGACCAGAACCGGGACCAATGGGGGCATTGGTCCCGGTTCGTGAGCCCAGGGGGCCGGCCGGGCCACGTGGGCCATTGGTCCCGGTTCGTCTGGACCTTTTGGTCCCGGTTGGTGGGACGAACCGGGACCAATGGGCCTGGCTCCTGGCCCACCACTATTGGTCCCGATTGGTGGCCTGAACCGGGACCAAAGGCTACCCTTTAGTCCCGGTTCATGCCACGAACCGGGACCAATGGTGGTGCCTATATATATACCCTCGCCCGCGAGCAGAGCACTCCAGTGCTCTGTTTTTCTGGGCCGGCGAGGGGAGGTGTTTGTGGTGCTCTAGCTCACCTCCTATGCACATGAGGTGTTCGATGAAATGCCCGAGCCACACTAGTTAAGCTTTCTCCTCTCGAAGCTCGACCTCAAAGCTCCATTTTCCTCAAAGCTCCATTTTCCTCACGCCCCACCCCCGTCTTCACTGCCGTCGATCACCCGGGCCGATCTCATCACCGACACCACCGTAGTGAGCCTCTTGTTCTTATCTTCTTTCTGAAAGGAAAAATATTGTTACTTGTATGTTTAGATAGATACTTGTATCATTTTCTTACTTTTATTATTGCATCTTATATTGTGCGATGGTTTTGGTATCCGCCCCCGTCGGCCCTCATCCTGTCTATGATTCGGATGTGGTATATACATTAGTCTTTATAACTATTGGTTCATTTATTGTTTATGAAAATTATGCGGACCAACGTGACATAGATTTTATTTGTCTAGGATGTATGTGAACCGGAAATTCCAACCGACCCTATTGTCGAGAGGTTAAATTTAGTTGAAGAAGAAAACAATTTCTTGAAGGAAAAAATAAAAAAAATTGAGGAGGAGAAGATGATATTAGAGTTGCATGTTGCGGATGTCATCGATGATCACAAGATCAAGATGGATGCAATGCGCTTGAAGATTATAAAGATTAGAAAATATGCCATTCATACCGAGGCTTGGTATCATTATGCCGTTGGATCAATTGTTACCTTGGTTGCGATTATGATCACCTTTGTTTTCGCATTAAAATGTTTTACATAGTTTCAATGTATGGTTTAATTAATTAGATGCTCTGGAGAGCTATATGTTGTTAGATAAGAACTATGTATGTACTTTGCTTTTAATGCATGTGATGATGAACTTCTATTAATTTGGACACTTAATTGTATATAATGCACGCAGATGAACCGGCAATGGATGTACGGTGACAGACACACCTCCGAGTACATTAAGGGCGTGCATGAGTTTCTCGATGCGGCTGAGGCAAACAAGAAGAATGGTTTTATGTGTTGTCCATGCCCTGATTGTGGGAATACGAAGTCTTACTCTGACCGGAAAATCCTTCACACCCACCTGCTTTACAAGGGTTTCATGCCACACTATAATGTTTGGACGAGGCACGGAGAAATAGGGGTTATGATGGAAGAAGACGAAGAAGAAGAGTACGATGACAACTACGTGCCCCCTGAATACCGTGATGCTGCAATGGGGGGAGCTGGTGAAGATCAAGAGGAACCAGACGATGTGCCCAATGATGCTGCAACGGGTGAAGGTGCTGAAGATCAAGAGGAACCAGACGATGTGCCCGATGATGATGATCTCCGCCGGGTCATTGTCGATGCAAGGACGCAATGCGAAAGTCAAAAGGAGAAGCTGAAGTTCGATCGCATGTTAGAGGATCACAAAAAAGGGTTGTACCCCAATTGCGAAGATGGCAACACAAAGCTCGGTACCGTACTGGAATTGCTGCAGTGGAAGGCAGAGAATGTTGTGCCTGACAAAGGATTTGAGAAGCTACTGAAAATATTGAAGAAGAAGCTTCCAAAGGATAACGAATTGCCCGACAGTACATACGCAGCAAAGAAGGTCGTATACCCTCTAGGATTGGAGGTGGAGAAGATACATGCATGTCCTAATGACTGCATCCTATACCGCGGTGCATACAAATCTGAACGCATGCCCCGTATGCGGTGCATTGCGGTATAAGATCAGACGAGATGACCCTGGTGATGTTCACGGCGAGCCCCACGGGAAGAGGGTTCCTGCGAAAGTGATGTGGTATGCTCCTATAATACCACGGTTGAAACGTATGTTCATAAACGGAAAGACGGGAAGTTGAGAGCACCCGCTGACGGGTCGCAGTGGAGAAAAATCGTGAGAAAGTACTGGGATGAGTTTGCAAAGGACCCAAGGGACGTATGGTTTGCTTTAAGCGCGGATGGCATTAATCCTTTCGGGGAGCAGAGCAGCAATCACAGCACCTGGCCGGTCACTCTATGTATGTATAACCTTCCTCCTTGGATGTGCATGAAGAGGAAGTTCATTATGATGCCAATTCTCATCCAAGGCCCTAAGCAACCCGGCAACGACATTGATGTGTACCTAAGGCCATTAGTTGAAGAACTTTTACAGCTGTGGAATGAAAACGGTGTACGTACGTGGGATGAGCACGGACAGGAGGAATTCAACCTAAAGGCGTTGCTGTTCGTGACCATCAACGATTGACCCGCTCTCATTAACCTTTCAGGACAGACAAACAAAGAATACCACGCATGCACACACTGTTTAGATGACACTGAAAGTATATACCTGGACAAATGCAGGAAGAATGTGTACCTGGGCCATCGTCGATTTCTTCAGACCAACCATCAATGTCGAAAGAAAGGCAAGCATTTCAAAGGCGAGGCAGATCACCGGAAGAAGCCCGCCATGCGTACCGGTGGTCACGTACTTGCTATGGTCAATGATTTACACGTAATCTTTGGAAAGGGTGCCGGCGCACTAGCTGTTCCGAATGATGCTGAGGGACACGCACCCATGTGGAAGAAGAAATCTATATTTTGGGACCTACCCTACTGGAAAGACCTAGAGGTCCGCTCTTCAATCGACGTGATGCACGTGACGAAGAACCTTTGCGTGAACCTGCTAGACTTCTTGGGCGTGTATAGAAAGACAAAAGATACACCTGAGGCACGGGAGGACCTCCAACATTTGCACGAAAAAGACGGCATGCCTCAGAAGCAGTATGAAGGTCCTGCCAGCTACGCTCTTAGGAAAGATGAGAAAGAAATCTTCTTTGAATGCCTGCTCAGTATGAAGGTCCCGACTGGCTTATCGTCGAATATAAAGGGAATAATAAATATCCCAGAGAAAAAGTTCCAGACCTAAAGTCTCATGACTGCCACGTGATTATGACGCAACTGCTTCCGGTTGCATTGAGGGGGCTTCTACCGGAAAACGTCCGATTAGCCATTGTGAAGCTATGTGCATTTCTCAATGCAATCTCTCAGAAGGTGATCGATCCAGAAATGGTACCAAGGCTAAGGAGTGATGTGGCGCAATGTCTTGTCAGTTTCGAGCTGGTGTTCCCACCATCCTTCTTCAATATCATGACGCATGTCCTAGTTCATCTAGTCGACGAGATTGTCGTTCTGGGGCCCGTATTTCTACACAATATGTTCCCCTTTGAGAGGTTCATGGGAGTCCTAAAGAAATATGTCCGTAACCGTGCTAGGCCAGAAGGAAGCATCTCCATGGGCCATCAAACAGAGGATGTCATCGGGTTTTGTGTTGACTTCATTCCTGGCCTTAAGAAGATAGGTCTCCCTAAATCGCGGTATGAGGGGAGACTGACTGGAAAAGGCACGCTAGGAGCGGACTCAATAATATGCAGGGACGGGCATTCTTGGTGTCAAGCACACTACACAGTTCTACAGAACTCTACCTTGGTAACCCCGTATGTCGATGAACACAAGAACATTCTGCGCTCCGAACACCCGGAGCAGTGCGACGACTGGATTACATGTGAACACATTAGGACTTTCAGCAGTTGGTTGGAAGCACGTCGCAGAGGTGACAACACTGTTTGTGATGAGTTGTACTTGTTGTCCAGGGGACCATCTTTGACTGTATTGATTTACAAAGGATACGAGATAAATGGGAATACATTTTACACGATTGACCAAGATCAAAAGAGCACCAACCAAAACAGCGGTGTCCGCTTTGATGCAACAACCGAGATGGGAAAGGACACATATTATGGTTACATAGTGCACATATGGGAACTTGACTACAGACAAGATTTTAAGGTCCCTTTGTTTAAGTTCAAATGGGTCAATCTGTCAGGAGGCGGGGTACATGTAGACCCACAGTACGAAATGACAACAGTGGATCTAAAAAATCTTGGGTACATTGACGAACCGTTCGTCCTAGCCAATGATGTGGCACAGGTTATCTATGTGAAGGACATGTCTACCAGACCGAGAAAAAGAAAATATAAGGAAACGAATACAGCATACGATGAGCCAAAGCGCCACATAGTTCTTTCAAGAAAAAGGGATATCCTGGGAGTGGATGGCAAGACAGACATGTCTGAAGATTATGAAAGGTTTCATGAAATTCCTCCTTTCAATGTCAAGGCTGACCCAAGCATCCTGATAAACGCTGAAGATTATCCATGGTTACGGCGCAATAAGCAAATGGCACAAGCGAAGAAAAAGTGAAGACTTTCTCCCGCAACTATTATGATGATACCATGCCAATTTTGTAACAGATCACTATGCTATGCCAACTTTTTCTGAGTTCATTTGAAAACTATGAATTTAGGTTAAATTTTATATTTTTTCTAAAATTAATGGCACTAATAGAAAGTTTATAATTTTGCTGACCTAAAAGCAAAAAGAATTAAAAAATAAAGCAAGAAACAAAAGAAAATAAATAATACAGAAAACAAAACAAAAAAACTGGAAAAAAAATAAAAATAGCAACAATAAGTATTTTGTTGTAAGTACAAACAAAATAATATAAATAATGCAGAAAACAAAACAAAAAAACTGGAAATAAATTAAATATAGCAACAATAAGTATTTTGTTGTAAGTAGAAACAAAAAAAAAGTGCCACCTACTGGGCACCCACGGCCTGAATACGACTAAAAACCCTACCATGGGCCAGGATTCAGGCCCGCGGGAGGCCCAGTAGGCCCACAGGCACACATTGCACGGTTAGGCCCGAAAGCCTGCTTTAGAGAGGAGCTCGAGAGGGAAGGCGCACCGCACCTTATAAACAGGTGCGGCTCCCTCTCAACTAGCGAGGTGGGACTAAACATTTGGGTTCGGGGCAGCACAGGACTTTGGTCCCGGTTGGTGGCACCAACCGGGTCTAAAGGGGGGGCATTAGTCCCGGTTGGTGCTACGACCCGGGACTAATGCACCCCTTTAGTCCCGGTTGGTGCCACCAACCAGGACCAAAGGCCGCCGCTTCCTGCCCTTTGGGCTGCTGAAAAGGGACCTCTGGTCCCGTTTGGTGGCACCAACCGGGACTAAAGGGGTGCATTAGTCCCGGGTCGTAGCACCAACCGGGACTAAAGGCTTTGCTATGTAAGCAGCACTTAGCAGTTTCTCCAAAATCCATCCCTTTCTTCTCCGCCCGACGCCCGCTGCTCTGCCTCGTCGCCGTCGCCGCCGAGCCGTCAGGCTGGTCCACCTCGTCGTCGCCGCCGCCTCCGACGCCGTCAGGCTGGTCCACCTCATCGTCGTCGCCGCCTCCGACGCCGTCAGGCTGCTCAACTTTGCCGTCGCCGCCGCCCTCGATCGACACGCCATCTGCCCCGACGCCGGCGCTGCTCCCCGCGCCCCTCGCCCGATAACTTCAACACGAGGGGGGCTCGATATACCCCTCGGATAACTTCGACATGAGGGGTGGTCGATATATATATATACCCCCTCTTGACTGTAATAATAACATATACCGCGGGAGCACCCCCCGACCCTCTCGCTCGACCAAAAACTCTCGAGGACTCCCAAACCCTAGAAAAAAAGATGTCGGTCTCCTACCCCCTCCCGCCGCGCCCCTACCCGACAAACTCTCTCGAGGCCACCCCAAACCCTTGAAGCATTGTCGAGGCCACCCCAAACCCTAGAGAAGCAGCATCGAGGCCACTAATTAATATATATGATTCCTTACTATGATTAGCTAGCTAGTTCTACATTTGCCACTAATATATCCATTTGTCATGTTTGAATAATAATTGCCATGTTGTAAATATTTGTAGAAACTATGGAGACCACCCGAGACGAAGCAAACGAAGCGATGTGGAGGGACATAATCGCAGAAGGAAGTGATGCCCTCTCGTTGTATCTCAACGACACCGATGGTACTCTGGAAGGAGAGGGTGAAGAAGCTGGCTCTAGTGACCTAATGCCGGTGCAAGAAGAAGAACGTGAGGACGGCTCCGGTGACCCAATGCTGGTGCAAGAAGGAGACCGTGATGACGGCTCCGGTGACCGAACCGAGTCCGGCCAGGTATATATATTAGTTAAGCCTGTGCTGACTAGCTAATTGATGCATTCATTGTTTTGGTATGTACACATATTAATTAAGTCTTTGCTCTTTTTTCTAGCCCTCCGGATCGAGCACAACTGAGGTAAAGAGACGAGGCCCGAAGAAAAAGTTGAGCTCGGATGAAAGGTTTGAGATCATAGCAATCGCGCCTGACGGCCAACCTATTGAACACAACCGAACAAAGAAGGCATTTGTTGCTCAGTGCGGGGTTCTGGTTAGGGACAAGATCCCGATCAGCATCCACCAATGGTTCAAGCCGGCTAAAGAAGACCCTGAGGTGTCTTACGTCAATGATATGTAGAAAAATGATCTTTGGACTGAGCTGAAGACAAATTTCACCCTACCGCCAGAGGATGATCCGGAGAAGCCAGTTGAGCAATTAATCAAGTCTTTTGCTCTTAAGAAGATGGCAGACCTATTCAGGAGGTGGAAGAATGACCTGAATAGGTTTGTCGAGAAAAAAGAGACACCAGAATTCAAGGGCATATATGAGAAGATCAGAGATGACTGGCCTGCATTTGTGGCCTACAAGACATCGGAAAAGAGTAAGCAGATGTCGGCGACAAACAAGAAACATGCTGCGAAGAAGAAGCTTCACCATCGCACGGGGTCAGGTGGCTACCTCGTAGCCCGGCCTAAGTGGGCCAAGGGTGAGAATGATCTTCTTGCAAAAGGGATCGAACCAGAGACAATGAGCTGGCCAGACCGTTGCCGGACTTGGTTCTTCGGGGCTGGCGGAACCTTGGACCCTGTAACAGGGAAGTGCATTTGGACGGATGAGCAACTTGACATACCCTTGAAGAAGCTTCGGTACTATATCGCTGCAGCGCAGAAAGGGACGTTCCTTCCAGATAGAGAGAACGACGAGCTCACAAAGGCCCTCGGAAATCCTGAGCACCCTGGACGGACACGAGGCACGCCAGGCTCCATTCCGTGGAAGGCTGGGTTTCCGGACGTAGGCAGTTACAAAAGCCTGGAGAGGAGGAAGAAAGTGCAGCAGTCCGAACTGCAGGCGCTTAAAGAAAGGGTACTCGAGATAGAGGAACGAGAAGCAAATCGCAGCAAACGAACTGCCGAAGCTTCCCCTGAAGCTACCCCGCCATCTCAGCGGAGAAGCGGCATGGCTTCCACCGAGCTGCTTCAGCCGGAGCTTGTCTTGACGGCTCCTGCCAGCTATCCCGTGGATGCTATCACGGAGGCTCAAATTTGCCACCTTATGACGCAATGGATGAATTTGAAGGTCAAGGCGGCTGTTGGCTCTGTTTTTCCTAATGAACCCGGCGCAACTTTTCATTGCCGGCCGATTCCAGAAGGATATGCTAAGGTCATGGTGGATGAAATAACGGAGGGATTTGAGGACCTCCGGCTTGACCACCCTACCGGAGAAGGGGAGACTCGGCTGGGTTCTTCTCTGAAGACTCCATGCCTATGGCGGAAGGAGCTCATCAACCTTCCGAACTGGACGCCTCTGCCTCCTCCTCCTCCTCCGGCGATTCAGGGCACTCCGCCTCCTCCACCGCCTCCTCCTCCGGTGAGTGACGATCAGGGCCCTCGGCCGGCTCCTTCTCCGGCACGTGGCGGCACTCCGCCTCCTTCTCCGCCTGCGCCGGCGCGCCTGAGCAGCCAGCGTCCTGTTGGGTTTCGTAGTAATTTCAAAAAAATTCCTACGCACAGGCAAGATCATGTGATGCATAGCAACGAGATGAGAGAGTATTGTCTACGTACCCACACAGACCGACTGCGGAAGCGTTGACACAACGCAGAGGAAGTAGTCGTACGTCTTCACGATCCAACCGATCAAGTACCGAAACTACGACACCTCCGAGTTCGAGCACACGTTGAGCTCGATGACGATCCCCGGACTCCGATCTAGCAAAGTGTCGGGGAAGAGTTCCGTCAGCACGACGGCGTGGTGACGATCTTGATGCACTACAGCAGCAGGGCTTCGCCTAAACTCCGCTACAGTATTATCGAGGAATATGGTGGCTGGGGGCACCGCACACGGCTAAGGAATAGATCACGAGGATCAACTTGTGTGTTTCTGGGGTGCCTCTCCCTCAGTATATAAAGGAGCCAAGGGGGAGGGGGCGCCGGCCAGGAGGAAGGCGCAGGAGGAGTCCTACTCCTTCCGGGAGTAGGACTCCCCCCCCCCCCAATCCTAGTTGGACTAGGATTCCCCGAGGGGGAAAGAGGGAGAGGGGGGCCGGCCACCTCTCCTAGTCCTGATAGGACTAGGGGAGGGGGGAGGTGCGCAGCCACCTTGGGCTGCCCCTTTCTCCTTTCCACTAAAGCCCATTAAGGCCCATATGGCTCCCGGGGGGTTCCGGTAACCTCCTGGTACTCCGGTAAAATCCCGATTTCACCCGGAACACTTCCGATATCCAAACATAGGCTTCCAATATATCAATCTTTACGTCTCGACCATTTCGAGACTCCTCGTCATGTCCGTGATCACATCCGGGACTCCGAACAACCTTCGGTGTATCAAAATGCATAAACTCATAATATAACTGTCATCGTAACCTTAAGCGTGCGGACCCTACGGGTTCGAGAACAATGTAGACATGACCGAGACACGTCTCCGGTTAATAACCAATAGCGGGACCTGGATGCCCATATTGGCTCCTACGTATTCTACGAAGATCTTTATCGGTCAGACCGCATAACAACATACGTTGTTCCCTTTGTCATCGGTATGTTACTTGCCCGAGATTCGATCGTCGGTATCCAATACCTAGTTCAATCTCGTTACCGGCAAGTCTCTTTACTCGTTCTGTAATACATCATCTCGCAACTAACTCATTAGTTGCAATGCTTGCAAGGCTTATGTGATGTGCATTACCGAGAGGGCCCAGAGATACCTCTCCGACAATCGGAGTGACAAAACCTAATCTCGAAATACGCCAACCCAACATGTACCTCTGGAGACACCTGTAGTACTCCTTTATAATCACCCAGTTACGTTGTGACGTTTGGTAGTACCCAAAGTGTTCCTCCGGTAAACGGGAGTTGCATAATCTCATAGTTATAGGAACATGTATAAGTCATGAAGAAAGCAATAGCAACATACTAAACGATCGTGTGCTAAGCTAATGGAATGGGTCATGTCAATCAGATCATTCAACTAATGATGTGACCTCATTAATCAAATAACAACACTTTGTTCATGGTCAGGAAACATAACCATCTTTGATTAACGAGCTAGTCAAGTAGAGGCATACTAGTGACACTCTGTTTGTCTATGTATTCACACATGTATTATGTTTCCGGTTAATACAACTCTAGCATGAATAATAAACATTTATCATGAAATAAGGAAATAAATAATAACTTTATTATTGCCTCTAGGGCATATTTCCTCCAGTCTCCCACGTGCACTAGAGCCAATAATCTAGTTCACATCGCCATGTGATTTAACAGCAATAGTTCACATCACCATGTGATTAACACCCATAGTTCACATCGATATGTGATCAACACCCAAAGGGTTTTACTAGAGTCAGTAATCTAGTTCACATCGCTATGTGATTAACACCCAAAGAGTACTAAGGTGTGATCATGTTTTGCTTGTGAGATAATTTTAGTCAACGGGTCTGTCACATTCAGATCCGTAAGTATTTTGCAATTATTTATGTCAACAATGCTCTGCACGGAGCTACTCTAGCTAATTGCTCCCACTTTCAATATGTATCTAGATCGAGACTTAGAGTCATCAGATCTGTGTCAAAACTTGCATCGACGTAACTTTATACGACGAACCTTTTTGTTCACCTCCATAATTGAGAAATATTTCCTTATTCCACTAAGGATAATTTTGACCGCTGTCCAGTGATCTACTCTTAGATCACTATTGTATTCCCTTGCTTAACACAGTGTAGGGTATACAATAGATCTGGTACACAGCATGGCATACTTTATAGAACCTATGGCTGAGGCATAGGGAATGACTTTCATTCTCTTTCTATCTTCTGTCGTGGTTGGGCTTTGAGTCTTACTCAGCTTGACACCTTGTAATACAGGCAAGAACTCTTTCTTTGACTGCTCCATTTTGAACTACTTCAAAATCTTGTCAAGGTATATACTTATTGAAAAAACTTATCAAGCGTCTTGATCTATCTCTATAGATCTTGATGCTCAATATGTAAGCAGCTTCACCGAAGTCTTTCTTTGAAAAACTCCTTTCAAACACTCCTTTATGCTTTACAAAATAATTCTACATTATTTCTGATCAACAATATGTCATACACATATACTTATCAGAAATGCTGTAGTGCTCCCACTCACTTTCTTGTAAATATAGGCTTCACCGCAAGTCTGTATAAAACTATATGCTTTGATCAACTTATCAAAACGTATATTCCAACTCCGAGATGCTTGCACCAGTCCATAGATGGATCGCTGGAGCTTGCATATTTTGTTAGCACCTTTAGGATTGACAAAACCTTCTGGTTGTATCATATACAACTCTTCTTTAAATCCATTAAGGAATGTAGTTTTGTTTATCCATTTGCCAGATTTCATAAAATTGCGGCAATTGCTAACATGATTTGGATAGACTTAAGCATCGCTACGAATGAGAAAATTTCATCGTAGTCAACACCTTGAACTTTGTCAAAAAAATTTTTCGACAAGTCTACCTTTATGGATAGTAACACTACTATCAGCGTCCGTCTTCCTCTTGAAGATCCATTTATTTTCTATGGCTTGCCGATCATCGGGCAAAATCCATCAAAGTCCATACTTTGTTCTCATACATGGATCATATCTCAGATTTCATGGCCTCAAACCATTTCGCGGAATCTGGGCTCATCATCGCTTCCTCATAGTTCGCAAGTTCGTCATGGTCTAGTAACACGACTTCCAGAACAGGATTACCGTACCACTCTGGTGCGGATCTCACTCTGGTTTACCTACGAGATTCGGTAGTAACTTGATCTGAAGTTACATGATCATCATCATCAGTTTTCTGTGATGAACTACTTTCCAATAAGGGAGAAGGTACAATTACCTTATCAAGTTTTCTACTTTCCTCCCACTCACTTCTTTCGAGAGAAACTCCTTCTCTAGAAAGTTTCCGAATTTAGCAACAAAAGTTTTGCCTTCGGATCTGTGATAGAAGGTGTATCCAATAGTTTCCTTTGGATATCCTATGAAGATTTACTTCTCCGATTTGGGTTCGAGCTTATCATCTTAAAACTTTTTCACATAAGCATCGCAGTCCCAAACTTTAAGAAACGACAGCTTAGGTTTCTTGCCAAACCATAGTTCATACGGTGTCGTCTCAACGGATTTAGATGGTGCCCTATTTAACGTGAATGCAACTGTCTCTAGTGCATAACCCCAAAACGATAGTGGTAGATCGGTAAGAGACATCATAGATTGCACTATATCCAATAAAGTACGGTTATGACGTTCGGACACACCATTATGCTGTGGTGTTCCATGTGGCATGAGTTTGTGAAACTATTACACATTGTTTTAATTGAAGACCAAACTCGTAACTCAAATATTTATCTCCGCGATCAGATCGTAGAAACTTTTATTTTCTTGTCATGATGATTTCCCACTTCACTCTGAAATTCTTTGAACTTTTCAAATGTTTCAGACTTATGTTTCATCAAGTAGATATACCCATATCTTCTCAAATCATCTGTGAAGTTCAGAAAATAACGATACTTGCCGTGAGCCTTAACACTCATCGGACTGCATACATCAGTATGTATTATTTCCAATAAGTCAGTTGCTCGCTCCGGAGAACGGAGTCTTAGTCATCTTGCCCATGAGGCATGGTTCGCAAGTATCAAGTGATTCATAATCAAGTGATTCCAAAATCCCATCAGCATGGAGTTTCTTCATGCGCTTTACACCAATATGACCTAAACGGCAGTGCTACAAATAAGTTGCACTATCATTATTAACTTTGCATCTTTTGATTTCAATATCATGATTATGTGTATCACTACGATCGAGATCCAACGAACTATTTTCATTGGGTGTGTAACCATATAAGGTTTTATTCATGTAAACAGAACAACAATTTATTCTCTTACTTAAATGAATAACTGTATCACAATAAACATGATCAAATCATATTCATGCTTAACGCAAACACCAAATAACACTTATTCAGGTTCAACACTAATCCTGAAAGTATAGGGAGTGTGCGATGATGATCATATCAATCTTGGAACCACTTCCAACACACATCATCACTTTACCCTTAACTAGTCTATGTTTATTCTGCAACTCCCGTTTCGAGTTACTAATCTTAGCAACTGAACTAGTATCAAATACTGAGGGGTTGCTATAAACACTAGTAAAGTACACATCAATAACATGTATATCAAATATACTTATGTTCACTTTGCCATCCTTCTTATCTGCCAATCACTTGGGGGTAGTTCCGCTTCCAGTGACCAGTCCCTTTTCAGTAGAAACACTTAGTCTCAGGCTTAGGACCAGACTTGAGCTTCTTCACTTGAGCAGCAACTTGCTTGCTGTTCTTCTTGAAGTTCCCCTTCTTCCCTCTGCCCTTTTCTTGAAACTAGTGGTCTTATCTACCATCAATACTTGATGTTTTTCTCGATTTCTACCTTCGTCAATTTCAGCATTACGAAGAGCTTAGGAATCGTTTCCGTTATCCCTTGCATATCATAGTTCATCACAAAGTTCTACTAACTTGATGATGGTGACTAGAGAATTCTGTCAATCACTATCTTATCTGGAAGATTAACTCCCACTTGATTCAAGCGATTGTTGTACTCAGACAATCTGGGCACATGCTCACTAGTTGAGCGATTCTCCTCCATCTTTTAGCTATAGAACTTGTTGGAGACTTTCATATCTCTCAACGCGGGTATTTGCTTGAAATATTAACTTCAACTCCTGGAACATCTCATATGCTCCATGACGTTCAAAACGTCTTTGAAGTCCCGATTCTAAGCTGTTAAGCATGGTGCACTAAACTATCAAGTAGTCATCATATTGAGCTAGCCAAACGTTCATAACGTCTGCATCTCCTCCTGCAATAGGCCCGTCACCTAGCGGTGCATCAAGGACATAATTTTTCTGTGCAGCAATGAGGATAAACCTCAGATCACGGATCCAATCCGCATCTTTGCTACTAACATTTTTCAACACAATTTTCTCTAGGAACATATCAAAATAAACACAGGGAAGCAACAACGCGAGCTATTGATCTACAACATGATTTGCAAAATAATACCAGGACTAAGTTCATGATAAATTTAAGTTCAATTTAATCATATTACTTAAGAACTCCCACTTAGATAGACATCCCTCTAATCCTCTAAGTGATCACGTGATCCAAATCAACTAAACCATGTCCGATCATCACGTGAGATGGAGTAGTTTCATTGGTGAACATCACTATGTTGATTATATCTACTATATGATTCACGCTCGACCTTTCGGTCTCTGTGTTCCGAGGCCATATCTGCATATGCTAGGCTCGTCAAGTATAACCCGAGTATTCTGCGTGTGCAAAACTGGCTTACACCCGTTGTAGATGGACGTAGAGCTTATCACACCCGATCATCACGTGGTGTCTGGGCATGACGAACTTTGGCAACGGTGCATACTCAGGGAGAACACTTCTTGATAATTTAGTGAGAGATCATCTTATAATGCTACCGTCAATCAAAGCAAGATAAGATGCATAGAAAGATAAACATCACATGCAATCAATATAAGTGATATGATATGGCCATCATCATCTTGTGCTTGTGATCTCCATCTCCGAAGCACCGTCATGATCACCATCGTCACCGGCATGACACCTTGATCTCCATCGTAGCATCGTTGTCGTCTCGCCAATCTTATGCTTCCACGACTATCGCTACCGCTTAGTGATAAAGTAAAGCATTACATCGCGGTTGCATTGCATACAATAAAGCGACAACCATATGGCTCATGCCAGTTGCCGATAACTCGGTTACAAAGCATGATCATCTCATACAATAAAATTTATCATCATGGCTTGACCATATCACATCACAACATGCCCTGCAAAAACAAGTTAGACGTCCTCTACTTTGTTGTTGCAAGTTTTACGTGGCTGCTACGGGCTTAGGTAAGAACCAATTTCACCTACGCATCAAAACCACAACAATAGTTTGTCAAATAGACTCCGTTTTAACCTTCGCAAGGACCGGGCGTAGCCACACTTGGTTCAACTAAAGCTGGAGAGACAGTCGCCCGCAAGCCACCTATGTGCAAAGCACGTCGGGGGAACCGGTCTCGCGTAAGCGTACGCGTAATGTTGGTCCGGGTCATCTCGTCCAACAATGCCGCCGAACCAAAGTATGACATGCTGGTAGGAAGTATGACTTATATCGCCCAGAACTCACTTGTGTTCTACTAGTGCATATAACATCAACATAAATAACCTAGGCTCGGATGCCACTGTTGGGTTTCGTAGTAATTTCAAAAAAATTCCTACGCACACGCAAGATCATGTGATGCATAGCAACGAGATGGGAGAGTATTGTCTACGTACCCACGCAGACCGACTGCGGAAGCGTTGACACAACATAGAGGAAGTAGTCGTACGTCTTCACGATCCAACCGATCAAGTACCGAAACTACGGCACCTCCGAGTTCGAGCACACGTTCAGCTCGATGACGATCCCCGGACTCCGATCCAGCAAAGTGTCGGGGAAGAGTTCCGTCAGCATGACGGCGTGGTGACGATCTTGATGCACTACAACAGCAGGGCTTCACCTAAACTCCGTTACAGTATTATCGAGGAATATGGTGGCTGGGGGCACCGCACACGGCTAAGGAATAGATCACGTGGATCAACTTGTGTGTTTCTGGGGTGCCTCTGCCTCAGTATATAAAGGAGCCAAGGGGGAGGGGGGCGCCGGCCAGGAGAAGGGCGCAGGAGGAGTCCTACTCCCCCCCAATCCTGGTTGGACTAGGATTCCCCGAGGGGGAAAGAGGGAGAGGGGGCCCGGCCACCTCTCCTAGTCCTAATAGGACTAGGAGAGGGGGGAGGTGCGCAGCCAGCTTGGTCTGCCCCTTTCTCCTTTCCACTAAAGCCCATTAAGGCCCATATGGCTCCCGGGGGGTTCCGGTAACCTCCTGGTACTCCGGTAAAATCCCGATTTCACCCGGAACACTTCCGATATCCAAACATAGGCTTACAATATATCAATCTTTACGTCTCGACCATTTCGAGACTCCTCATCATGTCCGTGATCACATCCGGGACTCCGAACAACCTTCGGTACATCAAAATGCATAAACTCATAATATAACTGTCATCGTAACCTTAAGCGTGCGGACCCTACGGGTTCGAGAACAATGTAGACATGACCGAGACACGTCTCCGGTCAATAACCAATAGCGGGACCTGGATGCCCATATTGGCTCCTACATATTCTACGAAGATCTTTATCGGTCAGACCGCATAACAACATACGTTGTTCCCTTTGTCATCGGTATGTTACTTGCCCGAGATTCGATCGTCGGTATCCAATACCTAGTTCAATCTCGTTACCGGCAAGTATCTTTACTCGTTCTGTAATACATCATCTCGCAACTAACTCATTAGTTGCAATGCTTGCAAGGCTTATGTGATGTGCATTACCGAGAGGGCCCAGAGATACCTCTCCGACAATCGGAGTGACAAAACCTAATCTTGAAATACGCAAACCCAACATGTACCTTTGGAGACACCTGTAGTCTCCTTTATAATCACCCAGTTACGTTGTGACGTTTGGTAGTACCCAAAGTGTTCCTCCGGTAAACGGGAGTTGCATAATCTCATAGTTATAGGAACATGTATAAGTCATGAAGAAAGCAATAGCAACATACTAAACGATCGGGTGCTAAGCTAATGGAATGGGTCATGTCAATCAGATCATTCAACTAATGATGTGACCTCGTTAATCAAATAACAACACTTTGTTCATGGTCAGGAAACATAGCCATCTTTGATTAACGAGCTAGTCAAGTAGAGGCATACTAGTGACACTCTGTTTGTCTATGTATTCACACATGTATTATGTTTCCGGTTAATACAATTCTAGCATGAATAATAAACATTTATGATGAAATAAGGAAATAAATAATAACTTTATTATTGCCTCTAGGGCATATTTCCTTCACCTCCTCCTTCTCTGCCTCGTCAGCAAGGGTGGAAGAGACCCGCCGCCGCTCCGGCAGCTGCTCCGGCGCGTCGTAGTCCTTCTCCTCCGCCTCGTAAGCAAGTCAAGAAGACTGCCGCTCCGTCTGCTCTGCCGGCGTCTAGCAGTACAGCCAGAGGCGGGAGGAAATACAGATTCGGTCCTTCTCTGAAGACTCCAGAGAAGTTACCATACGAGAGGAACCTAGAGGAGAACGCGAGGATCGCGCAAACCGAGGTGGATGACTAGTTTAAAGGGTTGAAAGCAAAGAGAAATCCACCTCCGAAGGAGAAGCTAGATCGGGTGAAAGTGAAGCGCACTCTGGCTGCCCTGGCAAAACCACCTAAGTCTCCGCCGAAAGGCAACTATGAGCGCATTATTGCAAAGACATGGGCCGAAGCGTCATGGTCGGGAAGTACAGTCAGTGATCAAAGGCTGAAAGAACGACGAGCAGCTGGGAAACAAATTGCCCAGCTCGGCGAACAAGCAAAGCAATCGTGCCCCCCGCTCAAGGTGCCTAGCGCCGATCCGAGGATGGCGCCCGGTTATAACAATCCTGACGATTACCTGCCCGACGATGTAGATTATGATTTCCTGGACGTGCAGATACACAGATACGAGTACGGGAAGTCTCTCGTCAAAGATGAAAGTTCTCTAACAACGATGATGCGAAGATTGCATGATTGGTACATGAAAAGATGCAGAGAGTCTGGGGGGAGGGATACTTTGTATATGAGAGTTAAACCGGAGCATGACCTCGTTGGAATTAAACTGTTGCATATTCCATTTGAGGAGTTCTATCAGTTTTTCAATCAATTGGCCCTCGATAAAGCAACGGTCACGTGCTACTGTCTGTAAGTACTACTACTTCTGTCATTAAGTCTCTCTATATAGCTCAGCTCTTTCATTGCATGTATTTATAATTATCCTCACTATATTATGCAGATTGAAGATCGCCGAATTGAAGAAAAGACAAATCGGTGATATTGGGTTCATTAACACAAATCTCATAGATGCAGTTCAGGTTAAAGATCATGCCACAGATACTGAGGCCAACTTGCTACGATCATTCAAAATAAATGAACACAAAGATATAATACTCTTTCCTTACAACTTCCAGTGAGTGTTGTCTTGTGCATATTCGGTTTCCCTTATATATTAGTCCGGGTTATAGTAATGTAATTGATGAGTTATGCATGCGTGCGCAGTTTCCACTATATTCTCCTGGAGATTAGGCTTGAGAAGGGAGTAATAACTGTCTTGGACTCGAGACGAAAAGATCCCCAGGAGTATGCAGACATGACTGAAATCCTCAAGAAGTAAGTTAAATCGATCATTATCCACCATATCAGCAAATTTGTTCATTTCCTGATATCAAGTAATTGTTTTCTTTTGCCTGGCAGTGTTTGGAGAAAATTCAGCACAAAATCCCCGGGACTCCCGAAGGAGATGGAATTTAGATACCCGAAAGTAAGTACTATAGTACCATGTACCATGTTCCACGTTTCATCAATACCATTTGGCATTCTTGCTTATCTGTTTGATTGACCTCTATTTCTTGTAAAGTTGTTGTGGCAGGAACAAGGGAATGATTTCTGTGGATACTACATCTGCGAGTCCATCCGCCACACGACCTGTGAGCGGGGCAGGTACTCTGAGAAACAATATGAAGTGCGTAAGAAATAATATTCACAATTTTTGTTTATTACCATCATTTGTGTTGAGTTTCATTCATTCATATATATATATATATATATATATATATATATATATATATATATATATATATATATATATATATATATATTGACCCCCTTCTTCAAATTAGATGTTTCGGCAGCGGGATGAACTCCTAGAACCAGATCGCATGTGAGCAATTCAAGAGGAATTGGCGGCATTTCTTCTTGACCACGTGATCGCTGAAGACGGAGAATACTATGTGGTCCAGGCGTCCATA
>NC_041392.1:45835711-45838675 GCF_002162155.2 Triticum dicoccoides
CCCTCCTGCCTGGGCTCGGCGCGCAGGCCACGTGGAGGCCCATCTGTCCCGGGTCTGGTTTGAACCGGGACTAAAGGGTGAGGGTATTAGTAATGACCCTTTAGTCCCGGTTCGGGAACCGGGACTAAGGGCCCTTACGAACCGGGACAAAAGGCCGGTTTTCTACTAGTGACACACACACACACACACACACACACACACACACACACACACACACACACTAATGCTCTTGTCTTCCCTACTAGATTTTTCTACCACGTTCACTGGCTGAGTATATTGATTTGAATGAATGTCTTCCCTTGTTTGTGGTTGGCATTTAGCTGGCTTGGCTCTCTACTTGCTTGGATTGGTTGTAGATGGGAGATCGAGTAGCATATTGGTTTAGATAAATGATAGGTTTCCAGCGTGTCGGAAAGGAGTATGGAGTTGAGTTCTAATTTTTTATTACCACTGATCGCAATGGCGCAAGATGTTCCTTTGATAGTTTTATGTGGGTACGAGTTTCTTTTGAAAGTACATATGGCTAAATGTTGCTCTTCAATGTTATTTCATGGTAACCTTTGTTCGAAGGAAAATATGCTTATTAGTAATCTTGATTATTTATGTTATTTTTGCAGGCTTTCTCTCAGCTTTGTTCTCAGCAGTGGGCTTTGCTGATTGTTTTGTCCAAAATAAGGTATTTCAACGGAAATCATATGGCATGCCTGGATTAAATCTTGAACTTTGCTACTAAATATTTGTACTAAACATGGTGCAAGTCGCTTGTCAGTTTTGCCTCATAATCCTAGCTCTCGTAGGTTGATTTTCATGATGTTGCGTACATTTTACTGAGGTTATCCTGTAAAAAACAATTTTTATATTTGTGGTCTTTTTAGTAATGGGCACTGTAGCTTAAAAATGGTGTGTATTTCTGGACTCGCATGTATAGTATTTTGATGGAAACATGCATGCTTCTGTGGTATACTATGGTGGACTATCATGCTTGATGGCAAGAGGTATGCTGTTACTTGACAACACATTTATCTTCTGATGATCTTGAACAGTGTATTTCAAAATAGATTGACATAGTAGCACACTATCTTGCCCTTCTCACTATTTCTATGGGCATAGGTTATATCTATTTTAACGGTCAGTGCAATTTACAGGTTTCCTTTCACAGCATGGTGTTCTATCCTTCACTTATTTTTCAGGTTTAGCAACCTTTTTTTGCTGGTTGGTGTCAACATGGCTGAATAGGTTCTTGAGTTGCTGTACTAGCGCTTTATTCCAACTGAGATCTATAATTTTCTGATTGCTAGCTAACAAAAGTAACTTGTAAAGTATGGTACCATGTCGTATTATATATGAACGTAATCTTGCCTTTTATTGTTATAATTTACTTACATTGTCAGTAAGTACTTAAAGTATATGGCAAATATGAGACATGCTTGTGAATCATCTTCTATTTTACTGATTTACTATGAAAGTATTGGTCTCCAATGTTGCGTGTGGACCAATGAGCAGCTCAATACCTTTTCAGTGGTGAATAAGGATAAATAGGATGAAGACAATAAAATACATTTCAACGGAGATGCGATGGTGTTGTACAAGTGGATTTATTGCTTGGTTTTTATAACCTCTTTCCATTTCAATATTATGCATTAGCGCCTTGTAATAGAAGATATCTCACAATCAGATTTGAAGTGAGTCTACATAAGTCAAAAGATGGTTGCACATTGTTGTCCAAAACGTTATGTTCGATATACTCCACCAGAATTCATTGTTTATTTGTGGTCATATGCTCTTTTACCAATTGTTTATTCATTTTATATTATATTTGTTTCCTGCTCATAGTCCGTTTCATGAGCAATATATCGTCCCTTTGCCCACCGTTGATCTAATCTTGGGTACTTTAAATGCATGTTCGTCATGGTTTACTTAGGCATGTGCAAATTAAGACGTGCATTGCACGTGCAAGCTTACTAGTTTAAATAAGATAGATTGACAGATAGAGAGAGAGAGAGAGAGAGAGAGAGAGAGAGAGAGAGAGAGAGAGAGAGAGAGAGAGTCCATCAGACATGTATACTAAGTTTTCTAGTTTTCTAGGCAAGTGAGAGAGACGTGAGAGTGTTTTTAAGAAAAGTGAGAGAGAGAACTTGTGTGTCAGGGAGAGCCTTTTATTTTTGTAGGTCAAAGAGTGCAGCAAGTGTGTGAGAGAGAAAACACGTGAAAAAGAGAGCTTGTGAGACAGAGAGCATGCATGTGATAAAACAAGGTGATAGATGTGCATGCAATCCTCCAGTGTTCACAGAAACTAAGCCCGGTAATTGACATGCACCGGACCAGCGCACCCATCTTCAGGTTTTCGAATGGTTGGATACGTGCATGTAGCAGGGCTGCAGCGATCCTGGGTATAGCCAGTACTTTCCCTTTGGATGCCCTATTCGTGACCGATTTCTTTTATGTATTGTTTTATGTATATCTTTGCAAGCATGTGTGGGTCTACCATGCGGGACACCTTTTCTGCAATGTGCCACATTTTTTTGGTAACGACCAATAACTACAAAGAACTGTTTTAGTAAGTACTCCCTCCGTTCCTAAATATAAGTCTTTTAAAGATTTCAAATGGACTACCACATACGGATGCATATAGACATATTTTGGGGTATAGATTCACTCATTTTGCTTTGTATGTAGTCACATGTTGAAATCTTTAGAAAGACCTATAGTTAGGAACGGAGGGAGTAACAGATTTTGCAGAAATTTTATGGTAGTAATGACATTCTCAATCTTTCCCCAAAGATATCCACATACACTGGATCCAGGTTTTATCTTATATGTTGACTTAATTGTGTTTACATAATTGTGAAAACACAAGGATATCTCCTAGCAAAGATCTTTTTGGCAGCAAGTAATTAAGAATTAATACGTGCTAGCTATACTTTGCTGGTGACAACATGTTCATTAGCTGTAGAAAGCAACACG
>NC_041392.1:45838980-45856152 GCF_002162155.2 Triticum dicoccoides
CAAATCTGTGTTTGCTCTTCGTCTCCACAGTCCAGACTCCCACCGGACTACCCCACATCAGCAGGAAAAACAAATCACCCCAGGGCTCCCTGCCAAGCATCCCCCCTTCTACACTACCGAAACCAGGTTTGCTTTCATCTTCCTTCCTTGAATATATTCTCCTCATCCCATTTCTGCTTCCTCATCTTACAAACCTGTTTGGTAACTTGGGCAAGATCGAAAAGGAGGTATGGGGAAAACATCACCGATTCCTGCTGACAAAACCACAGAGAAAAAAACGGAGCTACCTTATGACAAAGAAGCAAATTTAGTTGATAGTGAAAGAACTATCAGCGATGATTTTATGGGGATCGCATACGGTGGTAGCCAAGCCCAGGATGACGACCTGGAAGGAGATTCTGCTACTGTATTACCTGCTGTTGGACGGAAGGAATCGAGATCTGTTGGGAGCACTGTTGTAAGCACAAAATCTTTACCAGTGGCACAACCAGGAGACTGCGTAGGTATACCTCTCCCTGAGTGGCTGAAGGTTATAGATTCAGGAGCAGGGAAATGGACAACTGTTAAACAATTTCGAAGAGATGGGAAGCAGTATGACAAGGTTAGTATACTCATGTTCTGCTGCGCTCTTTCCACTGATAATTTTTGTTGTGTGCTAATCATCTCATAGGATATGGAGTGTTTGCACAATGAACAGATAGACCGAATGATAAATTAGTTAGATTAAGAACCATGTGTTTTGCTTTAGTTATCTTATAGATTTTTGATCTTTTGCGCCAGAATAATATTCTGCATTTGTTTCTGCACTATTTTGTATTTCGTTTTGCACAACCATGCACATATGTGAAATAAAACATAGGGCTCATCGATATCATGTTATTATAAAATTCTCTTTTGTACTGACTGGTTAAACTAATTTACATTAATTCGACTTATCATCTGACATTATACAATCTGATGCCGTAATTTAAAAAATATAATATCAAAATAATGCATGAACTACATGTTATTCTTTGGCGTTTAACTATACATCTGAATTCGTCATAGCATTTAACCCAGAATTCAACCAGTGTGAGTTTGATCTGTCCACACACTTTTGGATGCTCACTTGTTATAGCCTTTAACCGTAATTCATATGAACATGCAACGCATAAGGAACTTTTAGTATAGAATTCTCGATTGTCTGCTCTCACCACAACATTTTCCCTCTTGTTTATTAATAAATAACAACTTATTATTTTATTACAATAGTAGCTTTCACCTTTTGTATTCTCTATGCAATGTTACGTACACGTTGAATCGTATAGTATATGTTAAATTAACAATATCTTTTTTCCTCATTTCAGTACTACATTCACAAGGAATATAGTCATAGATTCTCCTCCAAACCCAACGTTCTTGAGTTCCTATCAAAAAGAACTGTGAAGGGGGTGCTTATCAAGAAGGTACTTAATTACTTGACTTCAAAACATATAGTAATTGTACAAACATACATATGATTTTGTATTTTCCGTATATATTTACAAGTGTAAATTTCGTATGGTATTCTTTTTTTGGACAGAGATCAGCTGATACTTCCACGGACAATCATGGTATGTGTAATCTGACCAAGGCATTTGAATATATTTGTCTACAATTATTGTGTGGAATACTCAAACTTAGACTGCAAATATAATCCATATCATGGATGGAAATAGGCATCTACATGATCACAACATAAATAATCGGTAGTCCAATTACTCAACCAAAGTTAATATATGAAACGACATTATTTTAGGTTATCTCGTGACATGAAAAAAGAATTACTTTATACAAATATTACATGGGAACCCTCCACATGATCAGGTACATAGTTTTACAGTAATATTAATTACTTAATTTCAAATAATTTCCGTATATCATCCCGTCTAGATGAACAATCATGCTAGCCACAAGTTCAAGAAATACTTATGGTCAACAAATAGTAATTTTGTATAACTCATGGAGGATGTAACATGTTAGTGGTGTTCAACACTTTGACACCCTTGAAACCTTTTGTGCTAGCAATATTTTGGCAATAATTTCACATACAAATCCATACATCAAGATACTTAATATATTAATGTGAAAACATCTTCCTGAGTATACTTGCACATATGCATTATTCATTGGTATTTTTTGCATCACAATTTCCTTTTATTATTTGGATTTATAGCAAGATAAAAAAATTATCTAGCTACAATGTTTGCAGATAATAGACGGGCCACCAAAAGACAAAGGATGACAGCGCCAACTTTAAGTAATCCTACTTCCATACCACCTAGGTTTCTCTAATTTTGAGAGGTTGCTACTTGTAGTGTTGTTCAGTATTTCAGACTAGCTTCATTGTCATGTATGCTAGTAGTTATTTTGAGAAGAATTTCATGAAAAAATGCAACAAGTCAACAATCACTTATAGTTCATGATGATTCCTAGTTGCATGATCACTAAACATTACACACCTTCTCAGTGTAGAGGTTGTTATCTTGATATGTATCTATTAGATGCTATTATCTGTGATCATTGGGTAAAGAATATTTGTTGCTCATGGCTAGATTTAATACTTTTATTAATACAACAACATTGAGAAAAAGCCAATATTTATTAAAACAAATCATAAATTTCATATTAAAGGTTTCTGACTAGTTTGAATGGACGTGTTCTGCAATTATATAATACGTCTATGTTCATACTATTTTACATGAAATGTGCAGGTTCGAGTTTATCGACGGGCGGACGAACAACACCAACTTCTACAAAACTTCCACATGGTTTTGTGTAATTTCATGAAGAGTGCATTGAGACATTCAAGATTACTTATAGTGCCAGAAATATGTTGGATGCAACGTTATTGGAAAATTAATATGTAATCTTGTAGTATATGTGATACTTGGTGGTGGTTGTTGAGGAATTATTTAATTAGACTGTTATATTTTGCATAATTATTTAATTAATTAGTACTTATTTGATAAATGAGTACATACCTTTAATCCTAAAAAGATTATTAGTCAGTCCTCCATTAGCGGAAGCTGCATCGTTATGAATGTCCACAATAGGGAAATTTTGACAATGGAATACATTTGTAGAAATATTTTGGTTTTCTCATAAGATTTTGCAGTCCCTAATCCAACCTATTTTAGCCACTATGAGTAGTGACGGACACTTCTCAATGCATGGGGAGGCTAGTGCACCAACTGCACTCACACAATGTAAGAAACTCATTCCTTATCTCCCTGGGACGACTGAAGAAGACCATCACACTATTGTAGTTAGTCACTTGTACCAATGATATATGTCCGACCATAAATAAAGAAGCTATGGTCCTAAAAATTCGTACTACTCTAAGAGCATGTACAAGAGGACCTAGTAAAAGTGATCCCCAAACATCCGCGGACACGTTCAAGAGCTGGTTGCACTTCACGTCAGCCTCATGGCTGAAGCAACGGTTCGCTGCCACCTTCTCCTCGGATTGGATGGACTCGAGGTTGGCCTGTGTTAGACGAATAAGCCGCGGCTGCGGCCAGGACGCGTCGGCGCGCGGGTGCACCGGCCAGATTAGCTAGTGCATGCACATAGTTTTTTTTTTGAGAAATTGTTCATTCAAATCACGAATCAGTACAGAGTAGGTGACCCTTACAAGCACAATGAAACGTAAAAACAAAGGACCATGAACACCTAGAGTACCCTAAGACAACCATAACACAAGAAGATCGCTGGAGCCCTGTGTCATCATCCCTGAATCTTGAGAGAAGACACCTGCAGCAGAAGGATCTGCAACTAGTCGCAAACAGGTCATCATCTTCGACCACGGTACAATTGCCGCCCCGCTGCTTCCTCTTTTCTTGACACCAGCGCTGAGAGGGCATGGATATCAATCCAACACACCTGCAACAGCCGTCGCCATCTTTGGCTTTGAGTACCGCAAAAAGTGTCCCTTCCGGAAGGAAGAGAACTCGAGTCATCCGACCGGTCTAGCACCGCGGCCGGGCCATCCGCCCGGGCAAAGCAGGATCTCCCACCAGCATCAGCGCAGAGGAAGGAGAAGAACAGCAACAGCAAATCGTACCAACAAGGAAGAAGAAAGGTCTTCGTCTCCCTACCTCCATCGCCCATCTGAGGATCCAAACGGCCAGTGCCAATGGACCTCCAACCACCATAGCCCGCGACCTCGACGAGATCCGGGGATCCCCAACACCGCTGGCTCCTAGACGAAGGCAAAAGCCTTGCCTGACCACGAACGGAGCCCGGAGAAACTTATTCCGACGCGACACCACCGCAACGGCCTCGGCAGCGTCTCCCTTAACCCTGACCCTACCACACACCCACCTAGTGAACAGACCCGAGGTTCCCCCTCCCTCCCGCCGCCGGGGCGGCCGACGGAGAGAGAGGGAACCGGCGGCGTCACCAGCGGCGCGCAAGGGACCCCTGGTCGCCTCCTTGATCGGCTCGAGAGCGATCCAACTTTTTCGGTAGTTAGTTGTTCGCGCGTATCGGATTCAGCTGTTAACGGGGCTCGAAACCGCTCCAAAGCCCCGAGCACGTCCAGTACATGCACATAGTTAGCAGGTAGTTAGTGCGTGTGTGTAGTTGCACTAGGTAGTGGACGGTGTAGCAGCCGGGTCACGTGTATGACCGAGGGACTGTGCGTGCGTTGGACTGCTGGCGATGGAGCCCGAGGACTGACCGAGTCCAGGCCGTTGGTGGCCGTGTCGTCCGCGTACGGGCGCGACGGGAGCGCGAGCCAGGTACGGCATGGGGCGCGGGGGGACGTGGGCTTGTGCGTACGAGCGTGCGTATAAACCACGAACGTCTCTGTGTATCGCTGCAGCAGCTGAGTTCGTGCTCAGGAAAAGAAACAGGGGCCGTTCGTGTGGATGGCGGCGTACGTGCGCGGGCAAAATCCTGCTTCAGTTCTTCTTTCTTCTACCTTCGTCCAGCTGTGAGAGAGAGCTAGCTAGGGCTGCGCCAACAATTGGTATACGGAGCTTCAGTTCGGGCGTTCACCGGCGACCATGGCGCTCGACCCACATGGTGGAGGCGCGGGCGGATCGGCGATGATGGCGATGCCGATGCTCACCGTGGACTACTACACAGTGTGGGCAATCAAGGCGCATGCGTTCCTCGACGTGCACACTGTGTGGGAGGCGGTGGCGCGGGGCGACACGGCGGTGAACGCGCGGAAGGACAAGACGGCGCGCGCATTGCTCCTCGGGGCGTTGCCGGAGGATGTGCTGCTGCAGGTGTCGACGAAGCTCACCGCTAGGGAGGTATGGGACTTCCTGAAGGTGAGGTTCGTCGGCGCCGATCGGGTGCGCACGTCGAGGCTGGCGACGCTGCGCGGCGAATTTGACCGGCTGAAGATGGCGGACGGCGAGAAGCTCGTGTACGGCAGGAGGCTCGCGGCGATGGCGGCGAGGTACACCAACCTCGGGGAGACGCTAGGCGACAGAGCACTTGTCAAGCAGTTGATGGATACAGTGCCGGATCACCTCTTCCCCGTCGTCGCTGGCATCGAGCAGTTCCACGATGTGACGACGATGGTGTTCTATGAGGCGTTCGGGTGGCCGCGCGCGTTCGACGAGCGGGTTCGGCGCCGTGGACAAGACGATGGAGAGCGCGGGGGTGAGCAGCTCCTCAAGATGGCGGCGCAGTGGGCAGCGCGGGAGTGTCGACACGGCGGTGCTCGGGACGACAACGACAACAAGAGCGTGGCGTCGAGCAGCAGCGGGAACCGCGCGCGGATGTTGAATATATGGTTTTGTGCATGTATATTGTATAGCCTGGCCCACCTCCTAGTCATTGTATAGTTGACATTGTGGCCCACCTTGTACTCCATATATACGTGCGCTTTGCACCGATCAATACATCGTGAAGCATTGTCAAACTCTCGTTTCCAACATGGTATCATACCTAAGATCCTAAAGCTAACCCTGTGCCGCCACCGCCGCGATCTCATCGCCGCCGCCGCCGCCGCCGCCCAACACCACCGCCGCCGCTACCCCCCGCCGCCGTTGCCGCCGCGTACCCCACGCCACCGCGACTGCCGCCCCGCTTCCGCCCCCCAACCCGCCGCGCCGTCCTTTGGCCACGCTGCCTCCCATCCGCCGCGCCGCTTCTCGCGTGACGCCGCCGCCCTCGTCTCCCCATGGCCTCCCCTGGCTCCTCCGACACCACCCGCAGCCGCCGCACCAATCCGTTCGGAGGCCCCGATCCCGTCGTCAACCGCGACCTCAACATCCTCGCTCGGGTTCCGGTCGTCCTCGACCACCTCACCTCCACCTACTATGCATGGAAGACTTACTTCTCCCTTGTGTTCCGGGAGTACAACATCCGGAATCACATCGATGGCTCCGTGGATTCCCGCTTCATGGAGGACGATGAGGAGTGAATGTCCATCGACGCCATACTCATTCGTTGGTTGTACACCACCATCTCGAAGGACCTCTTCCACACGGTGGTCTCCGCCGACGATGATGCTCACGGCGTTTGGACCAAGCTCAATGGCCTCTTCACTGACAACGCGGTCCAACGCAAGGTTTTCTTGCACAGCAAGTTTTTTGGGTGCCAGCAGCTTGACTCGTCTGTCGATGATTACTGCATGCGCCTCAAGAAGCTTGCTGACGAGCTCCGTGACCTTGGTGAGAAGATCTCTGACGAGCTCCTCCTCAGCACCCTCATCGCCGGCCTGAGCGATGATTTCGGGAACGCCGCCTCTAACATCCCCCTCATCACCAACCCGACATTCCCCAAGATCGTCGCCTACCTGAAGTTGGAGGAGAGGCAGATGCGGATGTCACACACCCGGGCCACCCACACTCGCGGCGGTGCGCCGCCCACCGCCACGCCGAGGCCCGCCCTGGGCCCCTTCCAGGCGTCGCCGCCGCCCGGGTTCCCCTACCCGCAACCGCAGCCGGCTCCTCCGCCGCCTCCTCCCGAGCAGCAGCAGCAGCGTCGCTGGGGTCGCCGTGGCCGCGGCGGCCGCAAACTGCAGCAGCAGTAGCCGGCTGCACCCGGTTGGGCGCCGCGCCAGCAGCAGCCGCAGCTCCCCCCGGCGCCCTGGCAGGCCGGCCAGAACCCCTGGACCGTGGTTGTGCACCCGTATTCCATGCCTATACCGTGTGCCCCCGCTCCGGGCCTTTTCGGGGCCCGCCCGGCCGCTCAACAGGCGCTTCACGCGGCCCCTCAGGCGTACCAGACCGTGCCGCTCTACGCCCCCTCTGCGGTCTATGGGCTACCTCCGGCCAGTGGGTTTGTGGCGCCCCCGCCTCAGCCGGCGGCGCCCGCCCCGGCTCTCCCACCGGCGCCTTCGGACCCCGCGCTCCTAGCGGCCGTCCACACCGCCCCCACGCCGCAGCATTACACTGGCGGTGGCGACTGGTATATGGACACCGGAGCCACGGCTTACATGGCCGCCAACCCCGGTAACCATCTTGCCGCTCACCCCGTTCACACACTGCTCGCATTACCATGGGTGACGGTTCTTCCATGCCTATTACTCATGTCGGACATGCTGCTTTTCCTTCTAATTCCATGCCATTATATCTTTCTAATGTGCTTGTCTCTCCTGACATCATTAAAAATCTTGTTTCTGTTCGTTCTCTTACACGTGAAAATCCTGTTACCGTTGAATTTGACATGTTTGGCTTTTCTGTTAAGGATGCCCGTACCCAGATGGTGCTCCACCGATGTGACAGCCCCGATGAGCTCTACCCGGTCCACTCATCTATCTCCTCCGTCGCTGCACCCATGGCGCTTTCCGCCGGAGTGGACTTTGGCACGCTCGTCTCGGTCATCCCAACATCGCCACCCTTTGTCATATTCTTCGGAGTTTTTCATTCACGTGTAATAAGATCGACGATCACACTTGTCATGCTTGTCGTCTCGGCAAACATGTTCGTCTTCCTTTTAGTACTTCCTCGCATGTCGCATCATACCCGTTTGATTTAATTCATAGTGATGTTTGGACCTCTCCTGTTGCAAATAACGTGGGCTATCTTTATTACCTTGTCATACTTGCTGATTTTTCGCACTATGTGTGGACCCTCCCGTTGCGGCGAAAGTCGGACTCTGTTGCCACTCTCATCGCTTTTTACTCTTATGTCTCCATGCAGTTTAGGCGTCCCATTCATGCCTTGCAAATAGACAACGGGAAGTAGTTTGATAACCTTGCGATCCGCAACCTTCTCGCCACACACGTCACGATCTTTCGTCTCACTTGCCCATAGTCTTCGCAACAAAACGGCCGCGCTGAGCGTGTGCTTTGCACTCTTAATGATTGCGTTCGCACCCTCCTCTTTCATGCCAACGTGCCAGCACGTTTTTGGCCCGACGCGCTCGCCACCGCATCACTACTCATTAACATTCGTCCTTGTCGCACTTGCGGGAATTTTGCACCTCATCACCTCTTGTTTGGCACGCCACCTTCCTATGCCGACCTCCGTATTTTCGGTTGCCTGTGCTACCCCAGCATCGCTTCCACTGCTCCTCATAAGCTCGCACCTCGGTCTGTGGCCTGCACCTTTCTCGGCTATCCCCCCAACACCAAAGGCTACCGCTGCTATGATCCTATCTCACATCGGGTGATCACTTCACAACACGTTTACTTTGATGAGATGGTTTTTCCGTTTCAGCAGGTACCTTCGTATGTTGCGCTTTGCCCGCTCCCGTGCCTCTTTTGGGCCGCCTCCCGGCTTTGAGGGTGCCGCCCCTCGCCACGGGTCGATTTTCTCCCCGGTTGGCTGCCCTAGGGGCCGCACCTCCCTCGGCGCCCGCGACGCCCCTGGCGTCCCCGGCCTCGACCACACCGGCGGCCTGGCCCGCCGCCTCGCCCGCGGTGGCCTCACCCGCGGCCGCTTCGCCCGCGGCAGTCTCGCCCGCCGCCTTGCCCGCGGCGGTCCCGGAGGAGGCGGGCACTTCTTCGTCGTTGCCCGTCTCCAATCCGGACCCGCTGCCCTGCCCGATGACTCGCTCTCGGGCTGGCACCCTCTGACCAAGCACGCGGTACCCCAGCGATGAGTACCTTCTCGCTGCTTCCGTCTCAGAGCCATCTCCTCTCCCATCGTCAGCTCGTGCCGCCCTTCGGGATCGTCATTGGCTCGCAGCGATGCAGGAAGAGTTCGACACGCTCCAGCGGAACCGTATCTGGCAGCTCGTCCCTCGGCCGCCCCGTGCCAACATCATCATGGGCAAGTGGGTCTTTCGGCACAAGGCTCGTCCGGATGGCACTCTCGAGCGCTATAAAGCTCACGGGGTGGTTCGGGGTTTTCGGCAACGCGCGGGCGTGGACTTCACCGACACATTTGCCCCGGTTGTTAAACCAGGCACGATCTGCACCGTGCTCCAGCTAGCCATATCCCGAGCTTGGCATGTGCATCAGTTGGACGTGTCCAACGCCTTCTTGCATGGCCACCTGGCTGAGCAGGTGATCTGTGAGCAGCCCACCGGCTTCGTCGACGCCATGCATCCAGATCATGTGTGCTTGCTCTCCCGTTCACTTTACGGGTTGAAGCAGGCACCTCGGGCCTGGTACCAGCGCATCGCCGCCTTCCTACAGACGCTCGGATTTACATCGACTCGCTCCGATGCGTCCTCTTCGTGTATCATCACGGAGTTGACATGGCCTACTTGCTGCTGTACGTCGATGACATCATTCTGACGGCATCCACTGTCGCGCTTCTTCAGTGGCTCACTGCTCGTCTTCGCGATGAGTTTGCCCTGAAGTACTTGGGTCCTCTGCATTACTTCCTTGGCATTGAGGTGGTTCCGCGGCCAGATGGGTTCTTCCTGCATCAGCAACTCTATGCCCATGAGCTTCTCGACCGAGTTGGCATGCTTAACTGCAAGCCCGCTCCCACGCCCGTCGACACCAAGGCCAAGGTTTCCGCTTTGGAGGGTTCGCCTGCATCTGATGCATCATTCTACTGCTCCATTGTGGGCGCCTTGCAGTACCTGACCCTGACGCGCCCCGACTTGTAGTATGCTGTTCAGCAGGTCTGTCTTCACATGCATGCTCCGCGCGACTCTCACTGGACTCTGGTGAAGCGTATCCTCCGATACATACGCGGCACACAGTCCTTGGGACTTACGTTGACGGCCTCCGCCTCCACCGACCTCGTCGCCTACTCTGATGCGGACTGGGCCAGCTGCCCGGACACACGGCGCTCCACCTCGGGGTACTGTGTCTACCTTGGGTCGTCACTGATCTCTTGGTCCTCCAAGCGACAGCCCACCGTCTCCCGCTCGAGTGCCGAGGCTGAGTATCGAGCAGTGGCTAATGTCGTTGCTGAATGCTCTTGGTTCCGTCAGCTGCTCCAGGAGTTGCTTTGTGATGTTCACAAGGCCACGCTCGTCTACTGCGACAACACCTCCGCCGTCTACCTCTCCGCCAACCAGTCCACCATCGTCGAACGAAGCATATTGAGCTTGATATACACTTCGTTCGTGAGCAGGTGGCTCTTGGGCGCATCCGGGTCCTCCACGTCCCGACGGTGCAGCAGTTCGCCGACGTCATGAGAAAAGGACTGCCTACTTCTGTCTTCGAGGAGTTCAGGTCCAGTCTTTGCGTCTCCGGTGACGCTTCGACTGCCGGGGGGGTGTTGAATATATGGTTTTGTGCATGTATATTGTATAGCCTGGCCCTCCTCCTAGTCATTCTATAGTTGAGGTTGTGGCCCACCTTGTACTCCATATATACGTGCGCTTTGCACCGATCAATACATCGTGAAGCATTGCCAAACTCCCGTTTCCAACAGCGGACGCTGCTACAAGTGCGGCGAGCGCGGCCACTTCAAGAGGGACTGCCCCAAGCTGCGGAGGGAGCCGGCGGCGGAGTGCGCTGTGCTGGCGGACGTCGTCGATGTCGAAGACGGCGGACTCCTCTAGGCCACGGCTTAGGGGATGAATGTTAGACGAATAAGCCGCGGCCGCGGCCAGGGCGCGTCGGCGCGCGGGTGCACCGGCCAGATTAGCTAGTGCATGCACGTAGTTAGCAGGTAGTTAGTGCGTATGTGTAGTTGGACTAGGTAGTGGCCGGTGTAGCAGCCGGGTCGTGTGTATGACCGAGGGAGTGTGCGTGGGTTGGACTGCTGGCGATGGAGCCGGAGGACTGACCGCGTCCAGGCCGTTGGTGGCCGCGTCGTCCGCGTACGGGCGGGACGGAAGCGCGAGCCAGGTACGGCATGGGGCGCGGGGGGACGTGGGCGAATGCGTACGAGCGCGCGTATAAACCACGAACGTCTCTGTGTATCGCTGCAGCAGCTGAGTTCATGCTCAGAAGAAGAAACAAGAGGCCGTTCGTGCGGCCGGCGGCGTACGTGCGCCCGGGAAAATCCTGCCGTGTCCTTCTCGTTCTTCTTTCTTCTACCTCCGTCCAGCTGTGAGAGAGAGCTAGCTAGGGCTGCGCAAACAGCCTGTTGCTCTAGCTCCTCCTCGTCTTGGGCAAGCAACTCAGCCAGTGTGTTCTCTATGCTAAATCAGGCCTGCTCCGGCACGGGTTCCTCCTACTCCGTATCTGACGGTGGCTCCTCCTCCTCCTCCACCTATTCCATCTTGTCCAGCATCTCCACCTTCTCCTGCTTCAGCGGATGCTCATCTGAACTTTCCAGCCCCGGAGGAAGGCAGGCCACAATGCACGCTATGAGGAACTCCTCCATGGCACACATCTGTTCTTGGATCTCTACCCGGCGCTCCAGGATCAGCATATTGTAATATGTCACACTCATGCAGACCATGATGGCAGCAGGACGGCGACGGTGGAGCGATGTCATGAATGCGTCCTTACATCCTCATCTAAAGAAGAGGAGGCGCCCATCGGATAGATGGGTCTTGGCCCCGCCCGTCATTCCGATGTAGCGGACGCGTGCTGGAGCGTCCGGATGTCCCTGTATCCTCCTCGCATTTGGATTGTGTATAGGAGGTGATGGTCAGCCCACATGTTTGGGTTGGATGTGCGCGGACAAGTTTGGTGGAAATTCGATGTCCATGCAGTTACCGCGCAGGCCACTCAGACGTTTGGGCAAGATACGCGGGCTGCGTTTGTAGATGATCTAATAGCATGGCTACATACATGCTTGCAGAAATAAAACAACATGAATCAATTCATTTCTATAAGCACATATAGCTTGTTACTGGTCAGACACTATTACTAATTTCATACAAGATAGTGGCATACGTGGTAGTTCTTATGCACATTTAGCTCATTAGCACGTAGAATGAGCTAGCTAGCTGCAGTGGAGCATGTAACTACAAACAAGACACTAGTAGGAAAACCATTACTACTCCTATAGAGGATGCTGGAGTAGCACCTTCCTAGGCTCGTCAAGGGCAAAGAGAGGCTCTTGGCCATCCGTTGACCCTTGGCTTGCGGTGGGGCACTAGTAGAAAACCGGCCTTTTGTCCCGGTTCATAAGGGCCTTTAGTCCCGGTTCGGAACCGGGACTAAAGGGTCGTTACTAATACCCTCACCCTTTAGTCCCGGTTCAAACCAGAACCGGGACAGATGGGGCTCCATGTGGGCGCTGCCGGCAGCCCAGGCAGGGGGGCCTTTAGTCCCGGTTCAAGACATAAACCGGGACCAAAAGGCTTTCACGCGTCAGCAGCTGGCTGGAGCTGAGGTTTTTCTCTTTTTTTTTAAAAAAAAGTGACTGTTTTAGGGGTTTAGGGGGTTATTTTGAGGTTGTTATTAGCTAATTAATAGAGAGAAGTGTCCTCTCTTATGTCCGTGCTTGGTCGACGCTACGTACTACACATACGTATAGAGAGGACTAGGCACGCTAACTAGCTAGTAAGCAAACGAAGGAAACAGAAGATCGTCATGAACATATATGCATACAGAGAGAAGTGATATTGACCACCTCTCCTTCTCCGAGAGATTGGTCGAACAACAAGTTCTCGTATATCTATCGTCCGACACTACCGGCTACATATATACAATAATTATCTTTTACAATTATAATCTCTTAAATTATGGACGCATGGTCCACATAGTATTCTCCGTCTTCAGCGATCACGTGGTCAAGAAAGAATGCCGCCAATTCCTCTTGAATCGCTCGCATGCGATCTGGTTCTAGGAGTTCATCCCGCTGCCGAAACATCTAATTTGAATAAGGGGGTCAATATATATATATATATATATATATATATATATATATATATATATATATATATATATATATATGAATGAATGAAACTCAACACAAATGATGGTAATAAACAAAAATTGTGAATATTATTTCTTACGCACTTCATATTGTTTCTCAGAGTACCCGCCCCGCTCACAGGTCGTGTGGCGGATGGACTCGCAGACGTAGTATCCACAGAAATCATTCCCTTGTTCCTGCCACAACCACTTTATAAGAAATAGAGGTCAATCAAACAGATAAGCAAGAATGCCAAATGGTATTGATGAAACTAGTGCTTGAATCAATAGCTAGGAGACGCGCGGAACATGGTACTATAGTACTTACTTTCGGGTATCTAAATTCCAGCTCCTTCGGGAGTCCCGGGGATTTTGTGCTGAATTTTCTCCAAACACTGCCAGACAAAAGAAAACAATTACTCGATATCAGGAAATGAACAAATTTGCTGATGTGGTGGATAATGATCGATTTAACTTACTTCTTGAGGATTTCAGTCATGTCCGCATACTCCTGGGGATCTTTTCGTCTCGAGTCCAAGACAGTTACTACTCCCTGCTCAAGCCTAATCTCCAGGAGAATATAGTGGAAACTGCGCACGCATGCATAACTCATCAATTACATTACTATAACCTGGACTAATATATAAGGGAAACCGAATGTGCACAAGACAGCACTCACTTGAAGTTGTAAGGAAAGAGTATTATATCTTTGTGTTCATTCATTTTGAATGATCGTAGCAAGTTGGCCTCGGTTTCTGCGGCATGATCGTTAACCTCAACTGCATCTATGAGATTTGTGTTAATGAACCCAATATCACCGATTTGTCTTTTCTTCAATTCGACGATCTTCAATCTGCATAATATAGTGAGGATAATTATAAATACATGCAATGAAAGAGCTGAGCTATATAGAGAGACTTAATGACAGAAGTAGTAGTACTTACAGACAGTAGCAGGTGACCGTTGCCTTATCAAGGGCCAATTGATTGAAAAACTGATAGAACTCCTCAAATGGAACATGCAACAGTTCAATTCCAACGAGGTCATGCTCCGGTTTAACTCTCATATACAAAGTATTCCTCCCCCAGACTCTCTGTAGGTTTTCATGTACCAATCATGCAATCTTCGCATCATCGTTGTTAGAGATCTTTCATCTTTGACGAGAGGCTACCCGTACTCGTATCTGTGTATCTGCACTTCCAGGAAATCATAATGTACATCGTCGGGCAGGTAATCGTCAAGATTGTTATAACCGGGCGCCATCCTCGGATCGACGCTAGGCACCTTGAGCGGGGGGCACGATTGCTTTGCTTTTTCGCCGAGCTGGGCAATTTGTTTCCCAGCTCGTCGTTCTTTCATCCTTTGATCACTGACAGTACTTCCCGACCACTGCGCTTCGGCAAATGCCTTTCCAATAATGTGCTCATAGTTGCCTTTCAGCGGAGAGTTGGGTGGTTTTGCCAGGGCAGCCAGAGTGCGCTTCACTTTCACCGGATCTACCTTCTCCTTCGGAGGTGGATGTCTCTTTGCTTTCAACCCTTTAAACCAGTCATCCACCTCGGTTTGCGCGATCCTCGTGTTCTCCTCCAGGGTCCTCTCGTATGGTAACTTCTCTGGAGTCTTCAGAGAAGGACCGAATCTGTATTTCCTCCCCCCTCTGGCTGTACCGCTAGACGCCCGCAGAGCAGACGGAGCGGCAGTCTTCTTGACTTGCTTACGAGGCAGAGGAGAAGGACTACGACGCGCCGGAGCAGCTGCCGGAGCGGCGGCGGGTCTCTTTCGCCCTTGCTGACAAGGCGGAGAAGGAGTAGGCTGGCTGCTCGGGCGCGCCGGCGCAGGCGGAGAAGGAGGCGGAGTGCCGCCACGCGCCGGAGAAGGAGCCGTCCGAGGGCCCTGATCGTCACTCGCCGGAGGAGGAGGCGGTGGAGGAGGCGGAGTGCCCTGACTCGCCGGAGGAGGAGGAGGAGGCGGAGGCGTCCAGTTTGGAAGGTTGATGAGCTCCTTCCGCCATAGGCATGGAGTCTTCAGAGCAGAACCCAGCTGAGTCTCCCCTTCTCCGGTAGGGTGGTCAACCGGGAGGTCCTCAAATCCCTCCGTTATTTCATCCACCGTCACCATAGCATATCCTTCTGGAATCGGCTGGCAGTGAAAAGTTGTGTCAGGTTCATTAGGAAAAACAGAGCCAACAGCCGCCTTGACCTTCATATTCATCCATTGCGTCATAAGGTGGCAAATTTGAGCCTCCGTGATAGCATCCACGGGATAGCTGGCAGGAGCCGTCAAGACAAGCTCCGGCTGAAGCAGCTCGGTGGAAGCCACGCTGCTTCTCCGCTGAGATGGCGGGGTAGCTTCAGGGGAAGCTTCGGTAGTTCGTTTGCTGCGATTTGCTTCTCGTTCCTCTATCCCGTGAGTACCCTTTCTTTAAGCGCCTGCAGTTCGGACTGCTACACTTTCTTCCTCCTCTCCTGGCTTTTGTAACCGCCTACGTCCGGAAACCTAGCCTTCCACGGAATGGAGCCTGGCATGCCTCGTGTCCGTCCAGTGTGCTCAGGATTTCCGAGGGCCTTTGTGAGCTCGTCATTCTCTCTGTCTGGAAGGAACGTCCCTTTCTGCGCTGCAGCGATATAGTACCGAAGCTTCTTCAAGGGTATGTCAAGTTGCTCATCCGTCCAAATGCACTTCCCTGTTACAGGGTCCAAGGTTCCGCCAGCCCCAAAGAACCAAGTCCGGCAACGGTCTGGCCAGCTCATTGTCTCTTGTTCGATCCGTTTTGCAAGCAGATCATTCTCAGCCTTGGCCCACTTAGGCCGGGCTACGAGGTAGCCACCTGACCCCGTGCGATGGTGAAGCTTCTTCTTCGCAGCATTTTTCTTGTTTGTCGCTGACATCTTCTTACTCTTTTCCGATGTCTTGTAGGCCACAAATGCAGGCCAGTCATCTCTGATCTTCTCATATATGCCCTTGAATTCTGGTGTCTCTTTTTTCTCGACAAACCTATTTAGGTCATTCTTCCACCTCCTGAATAGGTCTGCCATCCTCTTAAGAGCAAAAGACTTGATTAATTGCTCTTTAACTGGCTTCTCCGGATCATCCTCTGGCGGTAGGGTGAAATTTGTCTTCAGCTCAGTCCAAAGATCATTTTTCTGCATATCATTGACATAAGACACCTCAGGATCTTCTATAGCCGGCTTGAACCATTGCTGGATGCTGATCGGGATCTTGTCCCTAACCAGAACCCCGCACTGAGCAACAAATGCCTTCTTTGTTCGGATGGGTTCAATAGGTTGGTCGTCGGGCGCGATTGCTATGATCTCAAACCTTTCATCCGAGCACAACTTTTTCTTCGGGCCTCGTCTCTTTACCTCAGTTGTGCTCGATCCGGAGGGCTAGAAAAAAGAGCAAAGACTTAATTAATATCTGTACATACCAAAACAATGAATGCATCAATTAGCTAGTCAGCACAGGCTTAACTAATATATATACCTGACCGGACTCGGTTCGGTCACCGGAGCCGTCATCACGGTCTCCTTGCACCAGCATTGGGTCACCGGAGCCGTCCTCATGTTCTTCTTCTTGCACCGGCATTAGGTCACCAGAGCCAGCTTCTTCACCCTCTCCTTCCAGAGTACCATCGGTGTCGTTGAGATACAACGAGACGGCATCACTTCCTTCTGCGATTATGTCCCTCAACATCGCTTCGTTTGCTTCGTCTCGGGTGGTGTCCATAGTTTCTACAAATATTTACAACATGGCAATTATTATTCAAACATGACAAATGGATATATTAGTAGCAAACGTAGAACTAGCTAGCTAATCATAGTAAGGAATCATATATATTAATTAGTGGCCTCGACGCTGCTTCTCTAGGGTTTGGGGTGGCCTCGACAACGCTTCAAGGGTTTGGGGTGGCCTTGAGAGAGTTTGTCGGGCAGGGGCACGGCGGGAGGGGGTAGGAGACCGACATCGTTTTTTCTAGGGTTTGGGTGTCCTTGAGAGTTTTGGTCGAGCGAGAGGGTCGG
>NC_041392.1:45856458-45857486 GCF_002162155.2 Triticum dicoccoides
CGGTATAAGTTATTATCACAGTCGAGAGGGGGTATATATATCGACCGCCCCTCATGTCGAAGTTATCCGAGGGGTATATCGACCCCCCCCCTCGTGTTGAAGTTATCAGGAGAGGGAATAGAGAGGAGAAGAAGAAAGGAATAGAGGAGAAGATTGAAGAAAAAAAAGAAGAAAAAAAAGAGGAGAAGAAGAAAGAAATAGAGGAAAAGAAGAAGAAAAATAGAAATTTCTATTTTTTTTCTTCTTCTCCTCTATTCCTTTCTTTTTCTCCTCTTCTTTTTCTTCTTTTTTCCTCTTCTTATTTATTTCTCCTCTTTTTCCTCTCCTCTTCTTCTTTCTTCCCCTTCTTATTTTCTTCTTTCCTATCCTTCTTTTTCTTCTAAATTTTAGCATATTCTAAATTTTCTTCTAACTTTCTATATATGAACAAAAAACTTTCTATGAACAAAAAACTTTATATATATATATGAACAAAATTTCTATGAACAAAAAAAATTAAACTAACCACATACACATATACATACACATATACATTATACATAGACATATACATACACATATACATACACATACACATATACATTATACATACACATATACAATATACATACACATATGAAAAAAAATAAACTAAAAAAAATTAAGGGCAGGGGCGGCGGCAGAGAAGGGCAGGGTCGCGCGGCAGCGCGATGGCAGCGCGCGGCGGCGTCGGCGGCCAGTACAGGGGGAGGAGCAGGGGAACGGGGCGGCGCTCACTGCGAGGTGGCGTCGGCGACGAGGAAGGCTCGGGGACGGCGGAGGCGCGCGCGCTCGGGGGCGAGGGCAGGGGTGCGCGGGCTAGGGGACGACGTCGGCGACGGCGACGGCGACGGCGACGGCGAGGCACGGGTGACGGCGACGGCGCGGTCGGGAGCGACGGCAGGGGAGGCGGACGGCGTCGGGGCAGCCTGGCGGCGTCGATGTGCTCGGCGTCGTCGGGCAGGCCGGGGGGCAACTGGCGATGAGTTCGTCAAATTTTCCTAAGTGCT
>NC_041392.1:45857859-45881409 GCF_002162155.2 Triticum dicoccoides
TTGGTCCCGGTTGGTGCCACGAACCGGTACCAATGCACCCCTTTGGTCCCGGTTCGTCCCACCAACCAGGACCAATGGCCTTGTGCTGCCCCGCGCCCAAAAGTTTAGTCCCACCTCGCTAGTTGAGAGGGCTCGGGAGTGGTTTATAAGCGCTGCTGCGCCCACCCTCTCGAGCTCCTCTCAACTGCAGGCTTTCGGGCCTAATCTGTCACTGCAATGCCTGTGGGCCTACTGGGCCTGCTGCGGGCCTGAATCCTGGCCCACGGTTCGGTTTCTAGTCATATTCAGGCCGTGGTGGCCCAGTTGGTGGCATTTTTTGTTATTTTTTCATTTCAACTTAGAACTAAATACTTATAGTTTTGTAGTGATTTCTTTTTTATTTTATGTCACTAGTTTATGAATAACTTTACAATAAAAATTGATTTTTGAGTCATTGTTTTTCCTCTATTTAATATTACTGTGTTTTATCATTATACTCAATTTGGTAATTTTAGTTAGTCATAACAAATATTATGGCATTTTTTTCACTTTGAGAGGAGCTCAACAACGCAGAGAGGATCGGGCTTTTGTTTTTGTTTTGCTTTCTGTATTATTTATTTTCTTTTATTTTTTACTTTATTTTTTTATTCTTTTTGCTTTTAGGTGAGCAAAATTATAAAGTTTCTGTTAGTGCCATTAGTTTTAGAAAAATTATAAACTCAAATTTGAATAGTTAAAATTTAAATTCTTTGAAATTTGTGTGAATCATAAGTTTGTGATTAACTTTACTAAAAAAATGAACATAGATGCACCTATAGAGAAAATTCGACCTAAATTCATAGTTTTCAAATGAACTCTGAAAAAGTTGGCATAGCATGCTCGTCTCTTATAAATTTGGCATGGTATCATCATAATAGTTGTGGGAGAAAGTCTTCACTTTTTCTTCGCTTTTGTCATTTGCTTATTGCGCCGTAACCATGGATAATCTTCATCGTTTCCTTATCTTTTCTTTTTCTCGGTCTGGTAGACATGTCCTTCACATAGATAACCTGTGCCACATCATTGGCTAGGACGAACGGTTCGTCAGTGTACCCAAGATTTTTCAGATCCACTGTTGTCATTCCGTACTGTGGGTCTACATGTATCCCGCCTCCTGACAGATTGACCCATTTGCACTTAAACAAAGGGACCTTAAAATCTTGTCTGTAGTCAAGTTCCCATATGTCCACTATGTAACCATAATATGTGTCCTTTCCCTTCTCGGTTGTTGCATCAAAGCGGACACCGCTGTTTTGGTTGGTGCTCTTTTGATCTTGGTCAATCGTGTAAAATGTATTCCCATTTATCTCGTATCCTTCGTAAATCAATACAGTCAAAGATGGTCCCCTGGACAACAAGTACAACTCATCACAAACAGTGTTGTCACCTCTGAGACGTGCTTCCAACCAACTACTGAAAGTCCTAATGTGTTCACATGTAATCCAGTCGTCGCACTGCTCCGGGTGTTTGGAGCGCAGACTGTTCTTGTGTTCATCGACATACGGGGTCACCAAGGTAGAGTTCTGTAAAACTGTGTAGTGTGCTTGAGACCAAGAATGCCCGTCCCTGCATATTATTGAGTCCGCTCCTAGCATGCCTTTTCCAGTCAGTCTCCCCTCATACCGCGATTTAGGGAGACCTATCTTCTTAAGGCCAGAAATGAAGTCAACACAAAACCCGATGACATCCTCTGTTTGATGGCCCATGGAGATGCTTCCTTCTGGCCTAGCGCGGTTACGGACATATTTCTTTAGGACTCCCATGAACCTCTCAAAGGGGAACATATTGTGTAGAAATACGGGCCCAGAACGACAATCCCGTCGACTAGATGAACTAGGACATGCGTCATGATATTGAAGAAGGATGGTGGGAACACCAGCTCGAAACTGACAAGACATTGCGCCACATCACTCCTTAGCCTTGGTACCATTTCTGGATCGATCACCTTCTGAGAGATTGCATTGAGAAATGCACATAGCTTCACAATGGCTAATCGCACATTTTCCGGTAGAAGCCCCCTCAATGCAACCGGAAGCAGTTGCGTCATAATCACGTGGCAGTCATGAGACTTTAGGTTTTGGAAACTTTTCTCCGGGATATTTATTATTCCCTTTATATTCGACGAGAAGCCAGTCGGGACCTTCATACTGAGCAGGCATTCAAAGAAGATTTCTTTCTCATCTTTCGTAAGAGCGTAGCTGGCAGGACCTTCATACTGCTTCTGAGGCATGCCGTCTTTTTCGTGCAAACGTTGCAGGTCCTCCCGTGCCTCAGGTGTATCTTTTGTCTTTCCATACACGCCCAAGAAGCCTAGCAGGTTCACGCAAAGGTTCTTCGTCACGTGCATCACGTCGATTGAAGAGCGGACCTCTAGGTCTTTCCAGTAGGGTAGGTCCAAAAATATAGATTTCTTCTTCCACATGGGTGCGTGTCCCTCAGCGTCATTCGAAACAGCTACTGCGCCGGGACCCTTTCCAAAGACTATGTGTAAATCATTGACCATAGCAAGTACGTGATCACTTGTACGCATGGCGTGCTTCTTCCGGTGATCTGCCTCGCCTTTGAAATTCTTGCCTTTCTTTCGACATTGATGGTTGGTCGGAAGAAATCGACGATGGCCCAGGTACACATTCTTCCTGCATTTGTCCAGGTATATACTTTCAGTGTCATCTAAACAGTGTGTGCATGCGTGGTATCCTTTGTTTGTCTGTCCTGAAAGGTTACCGAGAGCGGGCCAATCGTTGATGGTCACGAACAGCAACACCTTTAGGTTAAATTCCTCCTGTTCGTGCTCATCCCACGTACGTACACCGTTTCCGTTCCACAGCTGTAAAAGTTCTTCAACTAATGGCCTTAGGTACACATCGATGTTGTTGCCGGGTTGCTTAGGGCCTTGGATGAGAATTGGCATCATAATGAACTTCCGCTTCATGCACATCCAAGGAGGAAGGTTATACATACATAGAGTGACCGGCCAGGTGCTGTGATTGCTGCTCTGCTCCCCGAAAGGATTAATGCCATCCGCGCTTAAAGCAAACGATACGTTCCTTGGGTCCTTTGCAAACTCATCCCAGTACTTTCTATCGATTTTTTCCACTGCGACCCGTCAGCGGGTGCTCTCAACTTGCGGTCCTCACTGTGCCATCGCATCGACTTGGCATGCTTTCCGTTTCTGAACAGACGTTTCAACCGTGGTATTATAGGAGCATACCACATCACCTTCGCAGGAACCCTCTTCCTGTGGGGCTCGCCGTGAACATCACCAGGGTCATCTCGTCTGATCTTATACCGCAATGCACCGCATACGGGGCATGCGTTCAGATCCTTGTATGCACCGCGGTATAGGATGCAGTCATTAGGGCATGCATGTATCTTCTCCACCTCCAATCCTAGAGGGCATATGACCTTCTTTGCTGCGTATGTACTGTCGGGCAATTCGTTATCCTTTGGAAGCTTCTTCTTCAATATTTTCAGTAGCTTCTCAAATCCTTTGTCAGGCACAGCATTCTCTGCCTTCCACTGCAGCAATTCCAGTACGGTACCGAGCTTTGTGTTGCCATCTTCGCAATTGGGGTACAACCCTTTTTTGTGATCCTCTAACATGCAATCGAATTTCAGCTTCTCCTTTTGACTTTCACATTGCGTCCTTGCATCGACAATGACCCGGCGGAGATCATCATCATCGGGCACATCGTCTGGTTCTTCTTGATCTTCAGCACCTTCACCCGTTGCAGCATCATTGGGCACATCGTCTGGCTCCTCTTGATCTTCACCAGCTCCCCCCGTTGCAGCATCACGATATTCAGGGGCACATAGTTGTCATCGTACTCTTCTTCTTCATCGTCTTCCATCATAACCCCTATTTCTCCGTGCCTCGTCCAAACATTATAGTGTGGCATGAAACCCTTGTAAAGCAGGTGGGTGTGAAGGATTTTCCGGTCAGAGTAAGACTTTGTATTCCCACAATCAGGGCATGGACAACACATAAAACCATTCTGCTTGTTTGCCTCAGCCGCATCGAGAAACTCATGCACGCCCTTAATGTACTCGGAGGTGTGTCTGTCACCGTACATCCATTGCCGGTTCATCTGCGTGCATTATGTATAATTAAGTGTCGAAATTAATAGAAGTTCATCGTCACATTAAAAGCAAAGTACATACATAGTTCTCATCTAACAACATATAGCTCTCCAGAGCATCTAATTAATTAAACAATACATTGAAACTATGTAAAACATTTTAATGCGAAAACAAAGGCGATCATAATCGCAACCAAGGTAACAATTGATTCAACGGCATAATGATACCAAGCCTCGGTATGGATGGCATATTTTCTAATCTTTCTAATCTTCAAGCGCATTGCATCCATCTTGATCTTGTGATCATCGACGACATCCGCAACATGCAACTCCAATATCATCTTCTCCTCCTCAATTTTTTTTATTTTTTCCTTCAAGAAATTGTTTTCTTCTTCAACTAAATTTAACCTCTCGACAATAGGGTCGGTTGGAATTTCCGGTTCACATACATCCTAGATAAATAAAACTATGTCACGTTGGTCCGCATAATTTTCATAAACAATAAATGAACCAATAGTTATAAAGATTAATATATATACCACATCCGAATCATAGACAGGACGAGGGCCGACGGGGGCGGATACCAAAACCATCGCACTATATAAGATGCAATAATAAAAGTAAGAAAATGATACAAGTATCTATCTAAACATACAAGTAACAACATTTTTCTTTTCAGAAAGAAGATAAGAACAAGAGGCTCACCACGGTGGTGTCGGTGATGAGATCGGCGCGGGTGATCGACAGCGTGAAGACGGGGGTGGGGCGTGACGGACCGCTAAATCTAGACAAATCTCGAGGAAAATGGAGCTTTGAGGTCGAGCTTCGAGAGGAGAAAGCTTAACTAGTGTGGCTCGGGCATTTCATCGAACAACTCATGTGCATAGGAGGTGAGCTAGAGCACCACAAACCCCTCCCCTCGCCGGCCCAGAAAAACAGAGCACTGGAGTGCTCTGCTCGCGGGCGAGGGTACATATAGGCACCTCATTGGTCCCGGTTCGTGGCATGAACCGGGACTAAAGGGGAGCCTTTGGTCCCGGTTCAGGCCACCAACCGGGACCAATGGTGGTGGGCCAGGAGCCAGGCCCATTGGTCCCGGTTCGTCCCACCAACCGGGACCAAAAGGTCCAGACGAACCGGGACCAATGGCCCACGTGGCCCGACCGGCCCCCTGGGCTCACGAACCGGGACTAATACCCCCATTGGTCCCGGTTCTAGACTGAACCGGGACTAATGGGCTGCCCCGGCCTGAACCGTTGCCCCCTTTTCTACTAGTGGGAGCCTCTCGGGGCAGCTCTGGGCCCTCCTTTCTTCTCGGACAACTTGGACCAAAGCGGCCCGGCTGGATAGTCCATGACAAGTGGACCACCTGGTGCGCCCAGGGCCACCATTACTGGCGGCACCCATCGAGCCCCCGCCGGCGCATGAGAGCCTGGTCGGGACCGCCTGTCGGAGTCCTTGCCCAGTCGGGTTTCGGTCCCTGTGACGTCTTGCACGTGGGGCCCGATTCGAGCTTGAGCCTCTGAACCATCCATTCGATGGTGGCTTGTCGTGGGGGCCTCTCAGGGGATCTCTGCGCCGTCCGATCTGCTCGGGCGGCGCGGAACCATCATGTCTGGCTAAGTGTTCCATGATGGATGGACCGCTGTACTTGCATGGGGCCACTGTCATTTCCCGGGCTTCATAGACCGTTGTGACGCGAAATGGCTTAGCTGGAACCGCTTGGCGGCATCCTCGCGTCTCGAGCAACCTATCAGGCTTGTCCGATCGCGACATGTGGTATGTACCTCGTGCTCGCTTGTGTCGTCTAATGCATGTGTTCCGTCCAGGCGTGTCGTTCCAGTCGGTCGGGACTCGTAGGCCCAACGTGGATTTGCTCGGTCCTGCTTGCACGGCTGCCCGACTAACTGACGGTGGCACATGCCGGCATGTCCGAAACATCCATCCGGCTAGGGATGTATTGTTTGGACAGTCGGGCATGAATCCGATTCGGGTAGGGTCACAGCGTCAAGAGGGCGATAAGTCAGGCTCGACGTTGCCTTGTTGCTTCACTGGCACTCGCAGTGTTGTTCGCCTGGTCGACCTGTCAATTCCACTCTTCCGTTTGAGCGGTCTCGGGATGGAGGGTCAGTTTCCCGGCCTGATAAGCCATTTATTCGTGGGCAGTTTGGTATTTCCCTTAGGTCGATTGAGGTTTATGATAAGTTAAAGCTTCGAGGGAAGACCAGAAGAACTGTAGGTGGGCCAGAAGCTCAAGGCGCGCGACCCTAGGGGGTGCCACCTGAGCTTGTGGGGCCCACCAACCTCTGTCTGACCAAATTCCAGTGCTATAAATTCCCTAAGTTCTTGAAACCCAGAGTGAGACCTGCAACAATCTTATCATCACCGCAAGCCTTAGTTCTTCCGTGGTCACATTCGGAGGCCTTCGTCGGTGCTCTGCCGGATGGGGGATCTATCACGGAGGCCATCTTCATCAACCTTGCTTCCTCCATGATTATGTGTGAGTAGTTCCCACAAGACCTACAGGTCCATAGTAGTAGCTAGATCTCTCTCTCTTTCTCTCTCTCTCTCTCTCTCTCTCTATCTATCTATCTATCCCAGATGAATTGTGGGTTTATGATCATAGTATTCATTGAAAGTAACGAATTCTTTTCTAAGATTTATTATGTTTAATTTTATAGCATTGTATTTCTCTCCGGTCTATCTATCTATTTTAGCCAATTGGATTGACTAGTCATCAACCCGTGCATCATCACGGGCTAGCATTAGAAAATACATGGCAATGAATCATACTATACAACATTTGTGTTATAAATAAATTTATGAATTTGAATATATGAAAAAACTTATAAAAGCATTACATAATTTCTGAGGCATGAAAAATACCCGATGCATAGGGGAAAAATAAATAGACTTGGCTTGGTAAGATTCATTTTATCAAAGCTGCATACATTTAGGTAATAGCCATGAAGATGCATAAATCATTTGGATGACAGGAGACCAAGCTTGTCCGGGGGATCAAAATTCAAATTGCAGATTTAAGCTTATAATATTTTATCATAATTCTCCATAACAACACTGTAGAGAATCACTGGAACCAAACCAGCCACGTAATTGTCTATTTTCCTATGATAGTTGGAAAAGGAAGAAAGTACACTTAATAAATCACCTCCCACATGGTTCTAACTTGATATTAAGGGAACAAATAAAGTAGATGATGTCGCATTTCTCGATAGAGAGAGGAAAGTATTTAATGTAGAAGATGATATGTCACTACTAGGGAAAAGCCTAGCAGTAGCACGGGTCAAAGGGCCATCACTAGCGCAGGGGGTGGCGCTACTGCTACGACACTACAACTAACTTTTAGGAGTACCGCGTTCTGGCCCGCACTACGCTATGTAGGGCTAGCTGTAGCGTCTATTGCAGAAACACGCTACTGCTAAGAGAAGGCTGCTGCTAAAGTCATGACCCTCGTTATTGCTACTAGTTTTAGAAAAAAAATCTGCTGCATATCTTCCTTTGTATTTGTACATCGTTATACAAATTTTGGTCACACGAGGCTATGGTTATATCATTATTATCATGTTGAGTTATTGTGGAAGAAACACGAATTAGATTCATGTGACCAAAAGTTGGATTAGTACGACGACTAATCCAACTTTTTATCACATGAATCTAATCTGTATTTCTTCCACCCAATGACATAATAACTCAACATGATCATAATAACTCATCATCATATTCATATAAGAACTCATACATCATCATCATCATCATTATAATAACAACTCATCATCATAGTCATATAAGAACTAGCTCATCATTGTAGCACAAGGTAGCACATTACTCATCATCATGAACATGATAAAAACTCATCATCATAGTCATATAGAAACTAGCTCATCATTCTAGCACAATGTAGCACATAACTACCTAAGACCTCCTACTCTCTCGAAGGTAAAATAGCATAAAACTGGTAAACCCCTGATTCTCCATTATGGAGAATACAGATGAACCTGCTTCCCATTTGTGCGCTGCGCTTGATGTTGCCCCCATGTAGTTCTCTGCGATCTTTCAGAACTTTTCTCCAGTCTTTGATTGTGAGGATGACATCTCTTCTATGAATCGTGTATGCACTGCGGTGAAGCGTAGGCAAACTTGGCCGTAGGCTAACAATGTTCATGTCACCTTTCATTTGCATAAGACTAGGTATACAATCCACCGGGAGTTTCCGTTGAAGAACATCATAATAACATACATAGCAAAATGTAGTTTAGGTTAAAAGAATCTACGCAAAAAAATGCACGGGTGACATAATAGGAATTTTTTTACCATGATATCTCGATGGATTTTACCGTAGTTCAACACGTGGACCAGTGGCACGTATTGAGAATAACATGGAGGGATATAATAATTCGTCTTAAAAGTCTAAACATCATTAATCCATGAAACAAAATGATTTATCTCCTCGCAAGTTAGGTCAGACCCATAACTGTATTAGGTTTTGTTCTCTACTTTCCGTAGATTTCTTGAAGAATGGAAATAAGTTGTCAACTATTTTTTACAAAAACAATATAAATTACTTATTGAATATGTTTGAGAAACTCACATAGAGGTAGAAGTGGAAGCGTATGAACATCGACCCAAAGGTCGGTATTAGCTTCGTCGATATTATCTTCGTCGACATTATCTTCAGCCATGTCATCTTTAGGATCATCACCCAGATCGAAGGTGACATGCATACCCTCCTGGAAGCCATACGCCTTGCATAGTGCTGCCCAATTTGAGCATCCAAAATGGAGTAGGTCACCGCATTTTATATATTTACGTTAAAAGCATAACGATGAAGGGTCCTGACGTGAACTCTCTTTATCTGCATATTCTGATGATCTTTGAAATCCAGCTTCTCCAAGACATAACGTCTTGCATGGCAAGGGATGCACTAGTCGAATTGTAGAAAGCGGAAATTACACGTTGGAGAAACATAAGTCATGCTTAATTACGGTAAAAGACTTGTCATCATTGTGTACTGTATAAACATCAAAGGACTCATCAAGCTTAATACTGCAGCGCCGACCGCCTTCCAGGTGAGGCCTGTCACACAGAGCCCGGTCGTCGACATAGTACTCGCACTCAGGGATTCTATCATTGTCATCAGACATTTCCTATGTTCATAATTCAAAGATTAAAGTCAACCCAAAATGTTATTTAATTTTCTTTCCGGCAAATCCAAGGCACTTGATATTTCCTATATTCTAGCGCAAGCCATGCTAAAATTCATGGAAAAATCCGGCATGACCTTTGCTAAAAAGGACATATCGAGCGCCTGAAATTTGCCGGAATGAAAATTAATCAACACTCCGTCAAAACATAGGCCATCCGGAATGACCTACTTGTTAAATTACTGTGGTTTTCCAATACTTTAATTTGTCAATACTTTGCTATCAAACACAGTCTTAGTTTCAATTATATTATATGTAGAATGGAGCAGCCGCCACCATGTCCGGTGTGCAAGTCAAGGTGCGCAACCGACCTTTCAAGTGGCATGCTGTTTGGCATCTACTTCCAGACGTGCTTTATTCCTGCAGTGGTAACGCATTACATGAACCTTCTATAACATTTTTTTCCTTTGTTTTCTTGCTATTTCCCCTAATGCAATGTGTTTTTTTGGGTTTTTTACACAGATTGTTCGTTGCAATGTGAGATGAGCTCATTACCAAAGACACTATGATCTTCGACGCTCCAGGGGGGGCCTACACTATGGAGGTCCACAAGGGACGAAAAACATCCCAGATTGGAGGAGATGACTGGAATCGTTTCTTCAACCACATGCATCTCACTGGGGGTGAACTTATCAACTTCTCCTTCAGAAGGGAAACTCCAAGGCTGGCTGTTATCTACATCAACAATGATGAAGATGATGACCCACTTGATGAAGCCCTCTATGCAAAGGAATCAGGCTAAGCGAGGACGAATCGGGCAACCTCTGGTACATACTTCCTCCATGCGATGACTATATCGGGATGCCATTCGTGATCCGCCTCACAAGGACAAATGTGTGTCGCCATGTCATGGTATGTTACTTGCTTAGTTGTGAATATGCTCTTAGCTAGTGTGTAGTAATGCGATAGCCTACTATATAATGTGTTGTGATATATATATATGCTTAGTGTAGATTTTGAGGATATGCTTAGTGTGTAGTAATGCGTGATATGCTTAATTAATTAGCTAGTGTGTAGTAATGTGACATGCTCATTTACCATATTTGTTTTTTTCTCCAGAAATTACCTAAGAGGCTAAGTGAGAGCTGTGGCATCGAGCCGGATGAAGCAGGCATTGCTAGACTACGTCTTACCGCAAGGGGACCCATCACGAACTGTGCTTACACACTGGAAACGGACGGTCGCACTATGTACAACGCCGCGGAATGGAAAAATTTCCTTGCTGGAAAGTATTTCCAGATTGGACAGGCCATCTTAGTAACCATCAGGAACACCCGGCGCCATGGCTTGAGGATGATGGTGGTCATCGACCTCATTTAGAACTATGTGTGTGGCGGGGCAGTACACTATGTATTGTTTAATTGTGTATTAGCGCTACGTACTAGTACTGTTTTAGCTCGTAATGTTACTATTGGCTAATTATGTTTGTGAGATCTAGCTAGCTATAGCAGGCACTTAATATATATATCAACTCCTAATGTTCTTTTATCTGGTACTGTTCTACTGTGTAATGTTATATAAAATGTACTTAGTGTTAATGTGAAATGCTAAATGTTACATGGTGTTGAAAAACCTTTTTTTAGTACGAAACGTTCGTGATGTGCAAATTGCATTGTGCGCCGCTAGGTAAGTCAATATAGTGGTGGCATTGCAAACATCGCACGCCAGAAATACGTACAATACTACTGACGTAGGCTCTAGCGCCACCACTATTTTGTAACACTGGCGCCATATTGGTGGCGTGGGGCTCCCATGCCAGCAAGGCTATTTTTGGCACATCATGGCTTTTCTGCACTAGTGTTTATGCTTATTTTAATCTTAAGATGCCAGGGCCGAATGGTGTCATTACAGTCAATGGCAACTAGGAACGCTCCACTACCGGACTCGCGGACTATGCCTACGGCCACGGGCCGTCGGCATAGGCCCCTAGGTCGTCGGCATAGATCTATGCCTACGGCTGCCGTCGGCATAGCCCCGTCGGCGTAGATGTCGTCAGCGTAGTCTTGTCAGACCGTCGGCATAGTATAGCCGTCGGCATAGGGGCCTATGCCGACGGCCTGACGTCAGCCGTCGCCATAGTATAGCCGTCGGCAGTGTTTTTTGTCTAACGGCAACGGACGGCGCCGTCAAAAGCGCTGACGAATCACGCAATGCCACGTGGCAGAGCTATGCCGACGGCTTTGCCGTCGGCATACCTCTGCCACGTGGCAACCCGTGGTACTCCTGGTGGCAGAGATATGCCTACAGCAAAGCCGTAGGCATAGATGAATCTATGCCGACGGCTTTGCCGTCGGCATATCCATGCCACGTGGCATCTCCTGGTTTCTCCTGGCAGCAGGGCTATGCCTACGGCAAAGCCGTCGGCATAGATGTGCCACGTGGCAAGCCCTGGTAACTCCTGGGCGTATATATGCCGACGGCTTTGCTGTAGGCATAGTTTTATTTTTTTTATTTTCCCTGTTTTCTCTTTTCCAATTCATTTGACAGCATTTCAAAACAGAACAATATGAAATTATGCAGAAATATGACAATTCATCATGTAAACATACTCAAGTTCATCTAAACATACTCAAGTTCATCATCATCATCTAAACATACTCAAGTTCATCACATCATCTAAAGATCATCACCGACGGAAGTTCATGAACATAAAAGTAGTGCAAGACATGAAACATGATAAAAGTAGGAATATGAAAGGCATGGCACGATGGCCACATGCACGGAATCATCAAGCAAGACCACCTCCGCCAAAGCCACCACCTCCTGTTGGAAATATGCCCTAGAGGCAATAATAAAAGTATTATTATTATATTTCCTTGTTCATGATAATTGTCTTTTATTCATGCTATAACTGTATTATCCGGAAATCGTAATACATGTGTGAATACATAGACTACAATATGTCCCTAGTGAGCCTCTAGTTGATTAGCTCGTTGTGATCAACAGATAGTCATGATTTCCTGGCTATGGACATTGGATGTCGTTGATAACGGGATCACATCATTAGGAGAATGATGTGATGGACAAGACCCAATCCTAAGACTAGCACAAAAGATCGTGTAGTTCATTTGCTAGAGCTTTGCCAATGTCAAGTATCTCTTCCTTCGACCATGAGAGCGTGTAACTCCTGGATACCGTAGGAGTGCTTTGGGTGTATCAAACGTCACAACGTAACTGGTTGACTATAAAGGTGCACTACAGGTATCTCCGAAAGTATCTATTGTTTTATGCGGATCGAGACTGGGATTTGTCACTCCGTGTAAACGGAGAGGTATCTCTGGGCCCACTCGGTAGGGCATCATCATATGCGCAATGTGACCAAGGAGTTGATCACGGGATGATGTGTTACGGAATGAGTAAAGTGACTTGCCGGTAACGAGATTGAACAAGGTATTGGATACCGACGATCGAATCTCGGGCAAGTAACATACCGATAGACAAAGGGAATTGAATACGGGATTGATTAAGTCCTTGACATCGTGGTTCATCCGATGAGATCATCGTGGAACATGTGGGAGCCATCATGGGTATCCAGATCCCGCTGTTGGTTATTGACCAGAGAACGTCTCGGTCATGTCTACATGTCTCTCGAACCCGTAGGGTCTACACACTTAAGGTTCGATGACGCTAGGGTTATAAAGGAAGTTTGTATGTGGTTACCGAATGTTGTTCGGAGTCCCGGATGAGATCCCGGACGTCACGAGGAGTTCCGGAATGGTCCGGAGGTAAAGATTTATATATGGGAAGTCCTATTTTGGCCACCGGAAAATGTTCGGGATTTTTCGGTATTGTACCGGGAAGGTTCTAGAAGGTTCCGGAGTGGGGCCCACCTGCATGGGGGGACCCACATGGACGTGGGTAGTGGGGGCAAGGCCCCACACCCCTGGTCAAGGCGCACCAAGATCCCCCCTTAGAAGGAATAAGATCATATCCCGAAGGGATAAGATCAAGATCCCTAAAAAGGGGGGATAACAATCGGTGGGGAAGAAAATAACGAGATTTCTTTCCTCCCACCTTGGCCAACGCCCCAATGGACTTGGAGGGCAAGAAACCAGCCCCTCCACCCCTATATATAGTGGGGAGGCGCATGGGAGCGATACACGAAGTTCTGGCGCAGCCCTCCCCCTCTCCCAAGTACTCCTCTTCTCCCGTGGTGCTTGGCGAAGCCCTGCAGGATTGCCACGCTCCTCCACCACCACCACGCCGTTGTGCTTCTGCTGGATGGAGTATTCCTCAACCTCTCCCTCTCTCCTTGCTGGATCAAGGCGTGGGATACGTCACCGGGCTGTACGTGTGTTGAACGCGGAGGTGCCGTGCGTTCGGCACTTGATCATCGGTGATTTGAATCACGACGAGTACGACTTCACCAACCCCGTTCACTTGAACGCTTCCGCTTAGCGATCTACAAGGGTATGTAGATGCACTATCCTTTTCTACTCGTTGCTGGTCTCTCCATAGATAGATCTTGGTGACACGTAGGAAAATTTTGAATTTCTGCTACGTTCCCCAACAGTGGCATCATGAGATAGGTCTATTGCGTAGATTCTTTGCACGAGTAGAACACAAAGTAGTTGTGGGCGTTGATTTTGTTCAATATGCTTACCGTTACTAGTCCAATCTTGTTTCGACGGTATTGTGGGATGAAGCGGCCCGGACCGACCTTATACGTACTCTTACGTGAGACAGGTTCCACCGATTGACATGCACTTGGTGCATAAGGTGGCTAGCGGGTGCCAGTCTCTCCCACTTTAGTAATGTAAATATCAATTGGCATATCACGTTGTGGTGTTGCATAGGTAAGAAACGTTCTTGCTAGAAACCCATAGCAGCCACGTAAAACATGTAACAACAATTAGAGGACGTCTAACTTGTTTTTGCAGGGTATGCTATGTGATGTGATATGGCCAACAAGAATGTGATGAATGATATGTGATGTACGAGATTGATCATGTTCTTGTAATAGGATTCACGACTTGCATGTCGATGAGTATGACAACCGGCAGGAGCCTTAGGAGTTGTCTTTATTTATTGTATGACCTGCGTGTCATTGAACAACGCCATGTAATTTCTTTACTTTATTGCTAACCGGTAGCCATAGTAGTAGAAGTAATAAGTTGGCGAGACGACTTCATGGAGACACGATGATGGAGATCATGATGATGGAGATCATGGTGTCATGCCGGTAACGATGATGATCATGGAGCCCCGAAGATGAAGATCAATGGAGCTATATGATATTGGCCATATCATGTCACTACTATATAATTGCATGTGATGTTTATTATGTTTATGCATCTTGTTTACTTAGGACGACGGTAGTAAATAAGATGATCCCTTACACAAATTTCAAGAAGTGTTCTCCCCTAACTGTGCACCGTTGCTACAGTTCGTCGCTTCTAAGCACCACGTGATGATCGGGTGTGATGGATTCTTACGTTCACATACAACGGGTGTAAGACAGATTTACACACGCGAAAACACTTAGGGTTAACTTGACGAGCCTAGCATGTACAGACATGGCCTCGAAACACGGAGACCGAAAGGTCGAGCATGAGTCGTATAGTAGATACGATCAACATGAAGATGTTCACCGACGTTGGCTAGTCCGTCTGACGTGATGATCGGACACGGCCTAGTTGACTCGGATCATGTAATCACTTAGATGACCAGAGGGATGTCTATCTAAGTGGGAGTTCATAAGATGAACTTAATTATCTTGAACATAGTCAAAAGACTCTTTGCAAATTATGTCGTAGCTCGCGCTTTAGTTCTACTGTTTAGTTATGTTCCTAGAGAAAATATAGTTGAAAGTTGATAGTAGCGATTATGCGATCAGTAGAAAGCTTATGTCCTTAATGCACCGCTCAGTGTGCTGAACCCCAACGTCGTTTGTCGATGTTGCGAACATCGGACATACACGTTTTGATAACTACGTGATAGTTCAATTAAATGGTTTAAGTAGAGGCACCAAAGACGTTTTCGAAACGTCGCGGAACATATGAGATGTTTCGAGGGCTGAAATTGGGATTTCAGGCTCGTGCCCACGTCAAGAGGTATAAGACCTTCGACGATTTTCTTAGCCTGCAAACTAAGGGAGAAAAGCTCAATCGTTGAGCTTGTGCTCAGATTGTCTGAGCACAACAATCACTTGAATCGAGTGGGAGTTGATCCTCCAGATGAGATAGTGATGTTTCCCCAAAGTCATTGCCACCAAGCTGCTAGAGCTTCGTGATTAACTATAACATATCAGGGATAGATATGATGATCCTTGAAATATTCATGATGTTTGACACCGCGAAAGTAGAAATCAAGAAGGAGCATCAATTGTTGATGGTTGGTGAAACCACTAGTTTCAAGAAGGGCAAGGGAACAAAGGGATACTTCATGAAACGGCAATTCAGCTGTTGCTCTAGTGAAGAAACCCAAGGTTGAACCCAAACCCGAGACTAAGTGCTTCTGTAATAAGGGGAACAACCACTGGAGCAGCATTACCCTAGATACTTGGTAGATGAGAAGGCTGGCAAGGTCGATAGAAGTATATTGGATATACATTATGTTAATGTGTACTTTACTAGTACTCCTAGTAGCACCAGGGTATTGGATACTGGTTCGGTTGCTAAGTGTTAGTAACTCGAAATAAAAGCTACGGAATAAACGGAGACTAGCTAATGGTGAGCTGACGATATGTGTTGGAAGTGTTTCCAATGTTGATATGATCAAGCATCGCACGCTCCCTCTACCATCGAGATTTGGTGTTTGCGTTGAGCATAGACATGATTGGATTTTGTCTATCGCAATACGGTTATTCATTTAAAGAGAATAATGGTTACTCTATTTATTTGAATAATACCTTCAATGGTCTTGCACCTAAAATGAATGGTTTATTGAATCTCGATCGTAGTGATACACATTTTCATGCCAAAAGATATAAGATAGTAATGATAGTACCACTTACTTGTGGCACTGCCATGTAAGTCATAATGGTATAAAACGCATGAAGAAGCTCCATGTTGATGGATCTTTGGACTCACTCGTTTTTGAAAAGTTTGAGACATGCGAACCATGTCTATTGGTGTATATGCATGAAGAAACTCCATGCAAATGGATCGTTCGGACTCACTTGATTTTGAATCACTTGAGATATGCAAATGATACCACATGGGCAAGATGACTGAAAAGCCTCATTTTTAGTAAGATGGAACAAGATAGCAACTTGTTGGAAGTAACACATTTTGATGTGTGCAGTCGAATGAGTGCTGAGGCATGCAGTGAATATCATTATGTTCTTACTTCACAGATGATTCGAGTAAATGTTGAGTATATTTACTTGATGAAACACAAGTCTGAATTATTGAATGGTTCAAGTAATTTCAGAGTGAAGTAGCAGATCATTGTGACAAGAGGATAAAATGTCTATGATATGATCATAGAGATGAATATCTGAGTTACGAGTTTTGGCACACAATTAAGACATTGTGGAAATTGTTTCGCAATTAATACCGCCTGGAACACCATAATGTGATGGTGTGTCCGAACATCATAGTTGCACCCTATTGGATATGGTGCGTACCATGATGTCTCTTATCGAATTACCACTATTGTCCATGGGTTAGGCATTAGAGACAACCACATTCACTTTAAATAGGGCACCACGTAATTTCGTTGAGATGACACCGTATGAATTATGGTTTAGAGAAACCTAAGTTGTCGTTTCTTAAAAGTTTGGGGCTGCGACGCTTATATGAAAAAGTTTCAGGTTGATAAGCTCGAACCCAAAGCGGATAAAATGCATCTTCATAGGAAACCCAAAACAGTTGGGTATACCTCCTAATTCAGATCCGAAAGCAATATGGATTGTTTCTTGAATCGGGTCCTTTCTCGAGGAAAAGTTTCTCTCGAAAGAATTGAGTGGGAGGATGGTGGAAACTTGATGAGGTTATTGAACCGTCTCTTCAACTAGTGTGTGGCAGGGCACAGGAAGTTGTTCCTGTGGCACCTACACCAATTGAAGTGGAAGCTTGTGATGTTGATCATGAAACTTCGGATCAAGTCACTACCAAACCTCGTGGGATGACAAGGATACGTACTACATCAGAGTGGTACGTAATCCTGTCTTGGAAGTCATGTTGCTGGACAACAATGAACCTACGAGCTATGGAGAAGCAATGGTGGGCCCGGATTCCGATAAATGGCTCGAGGCCATAAAATCCGAGAACATATCCATGACTTTGGAAGAAATACTTGATGGTCGTAAGGCCATTGGGTACGGATGGATTTTAAAAGGAAGACAGACAATGATGGTAAGAATTACCATTAAGAAAGCTCGACTTGTCGTTAAGATATTTTCCGACAAGTTCAAGGAGTTGATTACGGTGAGGTTTTCTCACTCGTAGCGATGCTAAGAGTCTGTTGGAATTGGATTAGCAGTTACTGCATGATTGATGAAATCTTGCAGATAGGATGTCAAAACATTGTTTCCTCGACGTTATACTTGAGGAAAGGTTGTATGTGATACAACCGGAAGGTTTTGTCAATCCCAAAAGATGCTAATAAGTATGCAAAGCTCCAGCAATCCTTCTAAGGACTGGAGTGAGCATCTCGGAGTTGGAATGTGTGCTTTGATGATGATCAAAGATTTTGGGTTTGTACAAAGTTTACGAGAAACTTGTATTTCCAAAGAAGTGAGTGGGAGCACTATAGAATTTCTGATGAGTATATGTTGTTGACATATTGTTGATCAGAAATGACGTAGAATTTTTGGAAAGCATATAGGGTTATTTTGAAAGTGTTTTTCAATGGAAAGCCTGGATTAAGCTACTTGAACATTGAGCATCAAGATCTATAAGGATAGATCAAAATGCTTAATAATACTTTCAAATGAGCACATACCTTGACATGATCTTGAAGGTGTTCAAGATGGACCAGTCAAAGAAGGAGTTCTTGCCTGAGTTGTAAGGTACGAAGTTAGGACTTGAAGCTCGACCACGGCAGAAAAGAGAGAAAGGACGAAGGTCGTCCCCTATACTTTAGACGTAGGCTCTACAGTATGCCATGCTGAGTACCGCACCTGAAGTGTGCCTTGCCATGAGTCAGTCAAGGGGTACAAGAGTGATCTAAGAATGGATCACAGGACAGCGGTCAAAGTTATCCTTAGAAATTAGTGGACTAAGGAATTTTTCTCGATTATGGAGGTGGTAAAAGAGTTCATCGTAAAGGGTTACGTCGATGCAAGCTTGACACCTATCCGGATAGCTCTGAGTAGAGATACCGGATACATATAATGGAGCAACAATTTAGAATAGCTCCAAGTAGAACAGTTATTTGGATTAGCTCCAAACAGCGTGGTAGCTACATCTAGGAGATGACATAGAGATTTGTAAAACACACACGGATCTGAAATGTTCGGACCCGTTGACTAAAACCTCTCTCACAAGCAACATGATCAAACCTAAAACTCATTGAGTATTAATCACATAGTGATGTGAACTAGACTACTGATTCTAGTAAACTCTTGGGTGTTAGTCACATGGCGATGTGACCTGTGAGTGTTAATCACATGGCGATGTGAACTAGATTATTGACTCTAGTGCAAGTGGGAGACTGTTGGAAATATGCCCTAGAGGCAATAATAAAAGTATTATTATTATATTTCTTTGTTCATGATAATTGTCTTTTATTCATGCTATAACTGTATTATCCGGAAATCGTAATACACGTGTGAATACATAGACTACAATATGTCCCTAGTGAGCCTCTAGTTGACTAGCTCGTTGTGATCAATAGATAGTCATGATTTCCTGGCTATGGACATTGGATGTCGTTGATAACGGGATCACATCATTAGGAGAATGATGTGATGGACAAGACCCAATCCTAAGACTAGCACAAAAGATCGTGTAGTTCATTTGCTAGAGCTTTGCCAATGTTAAGTATCTCTTCCTTCGACCATGAGAGCGTGTAACTCCTGGATACCGTAGGAGTGCTTTGGGTGTATCAAACGTCACAACGTAACTGGGTGACTATAAAGGTGCACTACAGGTATCTCCGAAAGTATCTATTGTTTTATGCGGATCGAGACTGGGATTTGTCACTCCGTGTAAACGGAGAGGTATCTCTGGGCCCACTCGGAAGGACATCATCATATGCGCAATGTGACCAAGGAGTTGATCACGGGATGATGTGTTACGGAACGAGTAAAGTGACTTGCCGGTAACGAGATTGAACAAGGTATTGGATACCGACGATCGAATCTCGGGCAAGTAACATACCGATAGACAAAGGGAATTGAATACGGGATTGATTAAGTCCTTGACATCGTGGTTCATCCGATGAGATCATCGTGGAACATGTGGGAGCCATCATGGGTATCCAGATCCCGCTGTTGGTTATTGACCGGAGAACGTCTCGGTCATGTCTACATGTCTCCCGAACCCGTAGGGTCTACACACTTAAGGTTCGATGACGCTAGGGTTATAAAGGAAGTTTGTATGTGGTTACCGAATGTTGTTCGGAGTCCCGGATGAGATCCCGGACATCACGAGGAGTTCCGGAATGGTCCGGAGGTAAAGATTTATATATGGGAAGTCCTATTTTGGCCACCGGAAAATGTTCGGGATTTTTCGGTATTGTACCGGGAAGGTTCTAGAAGGTTCCGGAGTGGGGCCCACCTGCATGGGGGGACCCACATGGACGTGGGTAGTGGGGGCAAGGCCCCACACCCCTGGTCAAGGCGCACCAAGATCCCCCCTTAGAAGGAATAAGATCATATCCCGAAGGGATAAGATCAAGATCCCTAAAAAGGGGGGATAACAATCGGTGGGGAAGGAAATAACGAGATTTCTTTCCTCCCACCTTGGCCAACGCCCCAATGGACTTGGAGGGCAAGAAACCAGCCCCTCCACCCCTATATATAGTGGGGAGGCGCCTGGGAGCGATACACGAAGTTCTGGCGCAGCCCTCCCCCTCTCCCAAGTACTCCTCTTCTCCCGTGGTGCTTGGCGAAGCCCTGCAGGATTGCCACGCTCCTCCACCACCACCACGCCATTGTGCTGCTGCTGGATGGAGTCTTCCTCAACCTCTCCCTCTCTCCTTGCTGGATCAAGGCGTGGGATACGTCACCGGGCTGTACGTGTGTTGAACGCGGAGGTGCCGTGCGTTCGGCACTTGATCATCGGTGATTTGAATCACGACGAGTACGACTTCACCAACCCCATTCACTTGAACGCTTCCGCTTAGCGATCTACAAGGGTATGTAGATGCACTCTCCTTTTCTACTCGTTGCTGGTCTCTCCATAGATAGATCTTGGTGACACGTAGGAAAATTTTGAATTTCTTCTACGTTCCCCAACACCTCCGCCATAACCACCACCACCTCCGCCAAAACCACCTCCTCCGCGAAAACCACCACCACCTCCGCCAAAACCGCCATCGCGACCACCACCACTCTGCCAGATTGGAGTGATTGGGGTCGACGGAGCAGGAGTCGAGCCACCGGTCCCCTACATGTTTCAGAAAAGATTCTAACGGTAAATATGATATGATAGTGTTTCATGAACGAGAACTAGTTTGCTACTCCCTCCGTTCCAAAATAGATGACTCAACTTTGTACTAACTTTAGTACAAAGTTGGGTCATCTATTTTGGAACGGAGGGAGTAGTAGTTAGGCAAATGTACTAACCGGCCCATCACTGCCTAGTGCCACCCATTCATCGAACGTGGACACCTGTGGGGGTTCTCCCGCAGGTGGTGGTGGGGGTCCCATTTGTGGTGGATCCGTGCGGTTAGTGCAAGACGCCAACATAGCCTGAATGTTAGTTAAACAAGCAAACTAGAAGATCAGAAGGAATGAAAGTGCAAAAATTTAGCTTGGTTTTAAGAGCGCAAAACTAACCGTCATCATCTGACGGTTGTAATCATTGTTTGCCTTCACTCGTTTCAAGTACTCCCGCACCTCGAGATTCCTATGCTCGACAAACTCCTTATATGCCTACATAATTTAAGTTGTTTCTAAGTGAGCAATGCTGAAAATAAACTGAGAATGCTAGATAGAAAAAGATAAATAGGAAGTACTTACAGCATGCTGGTGGGCTAAGGGAGTCTGTGAACGCCCCGTACTCTCTAACAAGCTCGGCTTGGTAGCCCGAAGCTGTGTGTACGAGACTGAAGGAGTGATCAAGCCGTCGAAACACGGATACCGGCCATTCTTCTTCCCCTGGATGGCGACCACCGCCGTGTCGTCGATCTGAGACTGGGCGACCTCAGCAACAGGAACATCCGGATGCAACTCCTGATAGTGATGAATGTAAGACCCCAGGTGCTCCTCGGTCTTGCCGTAGTACTGGCTCTCTCCCTCCTTGCGATGACTCCGCTCGCGGGCCAGCTTCCACGACTCCATGTCTGAGAGCGGCCTCTTCAACTTGTCCTCCTACAACGTCAAATAGAAGTCAGCCATACATAAGAACATGACGGTAAAGAAGAACAAAAATGCATCATGCACATAGATATATCTTCATGGCCTTGAAGCCCCAGTGGTTCCTGTTTCCTTGGCCGTGTGTCCCGTCGTCTCCACGGTTAGCCCAGGCCTTGATGCTCTTGGCAGCAAACTCTGCATCGGCGCCGAACCACCTATCCACCAAACTCGCCCATCCGTCATGCCTTCCATAGCACCAACGAGGAACAACCTATGCAAATTTTGGAAGCATGACATGTGAGCACGAAACATATAGTTGACTGCTTGAAACAATGAAAAGTTAGTAATAGTTACCATCATGAACTGCTCCCTGCTCAAGGTAAGTCGTAGCTTCTGTGCTTGAGTTTTGGTCATCTTTTGGTGCAGGTAGTGGTGGTAGTACTGCGAGACGGCAACCCAGCGCACCTCGTACTGCAACTGACGAGCTTTCTTCTTCGCAGCCGCAAGGAAGACCACGTCGGCTCTGGCCTTGTGCTCGTCAAGAACTCTATAGAGTTGCTGCAATCATGCATAAAACAGAAGCAAACAAGGCATGAGTTGAGTGATTCAATGATAAACTATGAACGAAACTGAAGACAAGTGATTCAGAAGAGAACTTACCCAAAATTTGGTGATCACAGCCTTAGCGGTCGTCCCGTACTCCGCGTTGCTGCAAGCCTCATAGTGGGCCCAGCTCGTGGCCAAAACCCGCTGCTGCGGGTCCCTGTCTGGCCGCGGGCAGAATAGGCCAGGCCAAAACTCCTTCAACAGGACAGTGATAAGGTTGTTCGGTTTACGGCCCTTTCCGCGAAGGATCCAGTTTCTGCAAAAGAATCAAATGATTGCCATGTGTACAATAAGAAAATGTTGTCATGTGTTGAAAATATGATTTAGAGGCACTTACTCTGTCCCCACAGGTTCAATGAGCCACTTGTGCTCCTCGATAGAAGGTGGTGTAGGTAGTCCGGCATTACCATGCAGCCACCCCTGCGGAGCACCCGGTGGCAAGTCACCCCACAACACGGGATCAACCTCCCCTCCACCCTCCTCGCCCTCCTCCTCACCCTCCTCCTCGGCCTCCTCCTCCTCACCCTCCTCCTCGGCCTCCTCCTCCTCACCCTCCTCCTCGGCCTCCTCCTCCTCGCCATCAGAAACATGCTCCTCCTCCTCAGACTCAGAAGGTGCCTCTGTATAGGAGGGCATCGAAGAAGACCCTCCTATTTCGAACACGGCCCGGAGTTTTTTGCCCCGGTTGCCTCTCCCCCACCTCCTCCTCCTCTAGGGGCTCTCCCCCCACCACCTCCTCCTCTAGGGTCTCCTTCCCCGACCCCTCCACCTCCTTGTGAGGTGTCATCCTCGCGTAGTCGGGAGGGAACCTTGTGGGCTCGTCCACTCCGAGTAAGTCCTTTAAATTTACCAGTGGAGAAGGAGCAGGCAGGGAGTCGAGGGCAGGGCATCTAGAGTTTGCATCTAATATCCATTCAACCATGCATCTAATATCCATTCAACCATGCATCTAATATCCATTCATGCATCTAACAGTGGCATTCATCTAACATCCATTCAACCATGCATCTAATATCCATTCATGCATCTAACAGTGGCATCTAACAGTGGCATTCATCTAACAAATGAAATAAATTGAAAAAAAAGCTAGCTCACCTCACCGGAGAAGGAGCAGGTATGGAGTCGAGGGCGGGGCAGGGCGTCCGGGGCCGGGGCAGGGCGGCGGCGGCGGCAGGGGAGGAGGTGGAGTAGGCGGCGGCGGCGCGCGCGGGTGGGG
>NC_041392.1:45882239-45884140 GCF_002162155.2 Triticum dicoccoides
AATAGTTTATATTTTTTCTTCTTTATGTTTTTTTATTTCATATAATTTTTTTTGATGTTTTTTGTAGTTATATTTTTCCTTTTTCATGTTTTTTATGTATTATTATTTCATATGGATTTTTAATGTTTTCTTAATGCCGCCGGGAGGGGGTCGTCGACGGGGGGTGGGGCGGTGGGGATGGGGGCGGCGGCGGATCCGGGGCCCCGGAGACGCGTGCCGCCTCTTCGGACATGCCACCACACCATCCCGTGTATGAGGGCCCAGTGCGACGCTCCGGTGGCATTGCTACCCCCCCAGGGCCCCCGTCCCGCCTAACCCTGTAGCGTTTGACTACGGGATCTAGCCCTTTGACTTTGCACGGACGGGTTTTGACCAGCGGACCTTCCCACCCGGTTGTGTTAGGTCAGCCCATAGGAACACTTTGGAGCAACATTCGGGCCAGACCCACAACAAGATCCCCTCCATGTAGACCCGACGCGTCCGTTTCCCCCCTCCAGGTGCCGGCGGTGGCGCCGTCCGTGAGGGGGGCACACCCCGGACACGCGTGCCGGGCGTTTGCAACCACCACAACACTTCCAAACTTGTGAGAGGCCGCCTACGCAAGATTTAGCGGCATGCTAGCCCCCGGAGGCCGCCAGCCACAACCGTAGACGCGCGAAGGGCAATCCGCGTAGAGGGAATTTTTTGGATACTTCTCCATCACCAAGAATTATGAAAAAAATATTACCGTTCCTATAGCACATGTGCCCACGTCGTGCAAAAAAACTCATGATTTTATCGTGCTTTGAGTATTAAATAATATTCACGCCGCATCGTTACCGCAGAATGGCTACTACCGTGTCATCGTCGTCCGTTAGGGGGGCCACGCCGGGGAGACGCGTGCCGCCTCTTCGGACATGCCACCACACCACCCCGCATGTATGAGGGCCCGGTGCGACGCTCCGGTGGCATTGCTACCCCCCAGGGCCCCCGTCCCGCCTAACCCTGTAGCGTTTGACCACGGGATCTAGCCCTTTGACTTTGGACGGACGGGATTTGACCAGTGGACCTCTCCACCCGGTTGTGTTAGGTCAGCCCATAGGAACACTTTGGAGCAACATCCGGGCCAGACCCACAGCAAGATCCCCTCCGTGTAGACCTGACGCGTCCGTTTCCCCCCTCCAAGTGCCGGCGGCCTCCGTCCGTGAGGGGGGGGCACACCCCGGACATGCGTGCCGGGCATTTGCAACCACCACAACACTTCCAAACTTGTGAGAGGCCGCCTACGCAAGATTTGGCGGCATGCTAGCCCCCGGAGGCCGCCGGCCACAGCCGTAGACGCGCGAAGGGCAATCCGCATAGAGGGAATTTTTCGGATACTTCTCCATCACCAAAAATTATGAAAAAAATATTATCGTTCCTATAGCACATGTGCCCACGTCGTGCAAAAAAAAACTCATGATTTTATCGCGCTCCAAGTATTTAATAATATTCACGTCGCATCGTTACCGCAGAATGGCTACTACCGTGTCATCGCCGTCCGTTAGGGGGGCCACGCCCCGGAGATGCGTGCCACCTCTTCGTACATGCCACCACACCACCCCGCATGTATGAGGGCCTGGTGCTACGCTCTGGTGGCATTGCTACCCCCCCAGGGCCCCCGTCCCGCCTAACCCTGTAGCGTTTGACCACGGGATCTAGCCCTTTGACTTTGCACAGACGGGATTTGACCAGTGGACCTCTCCACCCGGTTGTGTTAGGTCAGCCCATAGGAACACTTTGGAGCAACATCCGGGCCAGAACCACAGCAACATCCCCTCCGTGTAGACCCGACGCGTCCGTTTCCCCCTGCCAGGTGCCGGCGGTGGCGCCGTCTGTGAGGGGGGCCAAACCCCGGAGACGCGTGCCGCCTCTTCGGACAT
>NC_041392.1:45884917-45901178 GCF_002162155.2 Triticum dicoccoides
TAAGCGTGGAGGGGTTGACCACGAGATCTAGCCTTTTGACTTCCCACGGACGGGCTTTGACCAGTGGACCTCTGCACTCGGTTGTGTCAGGTCGCCCGTAGGGACACCCGGGAGCAACATCCGGGCCAAACCCACAGCTACATCCACCGTGTAGACCCGACGTGTCCATTTCCCCCCTCCAGGTGCCGGCGCCGTCCATGAGGGGGGCACACCACGGACGTGAGGGGGGTCACACTCTGGAGACGGGTGTCGGGCGTTTGCAACCGCCACAAAACTTTTGTCGGCATAGCTGTTTTTGATTTTAATAAAATATAATGATCTATATTCAAAAGAACATGACCGCACATTATTAACGTGCTCGAAAAAATACAAACTGTATATATATATTCATAATATATGAAAAAAATACAAACTACATATATATTCATATGTATGTTTATATTTAACATGCTACATGTTAGTTTATATAATAATACATAAAAAAGCTTAAAAAACATATGAAAAAAAAATCTACCTATATGCCGTCGGCATAGAGATGGCCAGGTTTTAGGCGGCGGGCGGCGTGCCGCGGATCGCTGACGTGGCTTGTATGCCGACGGCAGCCGTCGGCTTAGCTCGTGGGCGGTGCGCCGCGGATCGATGACGTGGCATGACGATATATGCCAACGGCCTCCCGTGCAGGCCGTCGGCATAGATTTGACGACGTTAGCCGCTGGTCACGGGCGGGGTCGCCGGGCCCACGTGTATGCCGATGGCCCGGGTATGCCGACGGTTGCTGTCGCCGTGTTCGCAGCTGGGCCGACGACTTATGTATGCCGACGGGTGCCGTCGGCTTAGCTCGTGGTAGCCCGACGGCCAAGATACGCCGACGGCCAAGACATGGCTGTCGGCATAGTGCAAAGTAGGCCGACGGCAGCCGTCGGCATTGATTTGGCCGTCGGGGTAGGGCCGGTTTCCGGTAGTGCTCCCTCCGAACAGAGGAGTAGATAGCAGCCTTCGCGACCGAGGTACAAGCCGCCGAGGATGCATCACGGGCTCGAGCTGCATCAAGCACACAAGACCACATAAAGCGTTCAAGGTGTATAAACTTCTCCTTGGGGCAAACAACTGGCACCCCTAAATAGGGTTACACGCTCCGTTGTCCCGTTTACATGACTAAGGGTTATGTTCCCCTCAGGTGCATAACTTGGCACTAAAAATTTCATGGCGAATAGCGGAGCACATGCAGACAATAGGGCACTGTTCGGATAAACCGATGTGCGTCTGTAGACCCCAAGCAACGAAGCCGCGCCCTGTTCTAAAGCTTATGCGGCTCATCCGGGGGCTAACTAACAGTTTTAAGCTGATAGCAATTAACCTCTTCCGCCTAAAAGTAATCGCCATTAAACTACCTTCAAGCAACAAAGGGATCCATCATAGGTGGCCCATCCTCGAACTAGACGAGGAACCACCAATAGACAGCACGGAGGACGTGCGATAGGCATCGACGGGTATTAAAACCAGATGACCATAGCTTGACGCGTCTCCTCCTCGGTTATCATTTCTTCTAAATTATGTCTCTTTCAAAGTTATCTATAGCTCGGATTGTTAGGTTCAATCATTTTTAATAAGCAAACAAAAGATCCGACTAGACAATTTTTTCGGGGCACAAAGATTCCAGAAATCACTGAATGGAAACGAGAGGAGCTATAGGGGCCACACATGGCCACCTGCACGGCCAGGGCATTGGGCGCGCCCCTAGGCCATGTGGGGGCCCTGTCTACTGCCTTACGCCATTCTTCCGCCTATAAATTCCATATTTCGCAAAACCCATCACAAGATCTTGCTCCAAATTTTAGCGCAGACACCAGGTTCTGTTTTGAAGAGATCCTGTATGCAGGCATGATCTAGTACCCTACCGGAGGGGGAATCCGTTCATAGAGGCTTCATCGTCATCCTTGCTGCCTCCATGACCATGTGTGCGTAGTTTCCTTAGGACCCTAGGTTCATAGAAGTAGCTAGATATCTCTCTCCCTCTCTCTCTCTCTCTCTCTCTCTCTCTCTCTCTCTCTCTCTCTCTCTCTCTCTTGATATTGATCTTGATCTTCAATACAATTCATGTCACCACTCATGATCTACCTTAGTTGATGAGATCTCATATTTGAGCCCTCTAAAACCAGCAGAGGACTATGAAATTTCATCTTGAAAACTGAAGAGAGAAGGGAAGTATTCCTGGATAATACACGGCCTAGTCTCACTCTCTCTCTCTCTTGATCTTCAATACAACTCAATGCATCCACTCACGATCTACCTAGGTTGATGGGATTTCAGATTTGAACCCTCTGAACCAGAAGAGAAGGAGTATGAAATTTCATCTTGAAGAGTGAAGAGAAGAGCACTCTTCCTGGATAATACAGTCACGCCTCTCTCTCTCTCTCTCTCTCTCTCTCTCTCTCTCTCTCTCTCTAGATCTTCAGTACCAAGTTCCTATGAGCTGCCTCATATGATCAGGATCAATTCGATCTAATTCATGGATGCTTTTATTGACATATGATGAATTATCACTTTATCATTAGATTGTTCATTGAATTCAATTGAATCTTTTGAGTTTTTTTCTGTTTAATTAAATAGCTTTGCATGCCTTCGGATCTATCTGTCTTCTTTCGCCAAGTTCAATGAGTTTTTCTCCATAGGGACTGGTGCTCTATAGTGCTGTAACACCTCGAATTTCTGTTAAACCCGGCGGTGTTACCACACTAGCATATTTACAAGTCTTAGGAAAATACAGAATTTCAGTCGAGCTTCCTTTGTATTATGGGCATCGACGCATGCAAAATTTCTGATAATAGGTAAGAAAGCGACCATTAAGTTCATAAATCCGACAACGCACAACACAACTTCACGGTAATGAAAATAAAGAAGTACGAGCGTCCACATGCTCAAACTGAAAGAATCGGTGGTAGGAAACAAAGAAGTCTCTGAACAATTAAGATGCAACTCAGCTTTTTCGATAAAGGGCTTTTCATTGAATTGAAATATCGAATTGATACAACCGCATCAAAGATCACCCGGCCTCTGCATAGCTAGATGCACACAGCCAAAGTTTTAAAGTACTAGAAGCCAAAATAAAAAGGCAAAAAACGCCAGCAGTAGCAAAAAAAGATAAAAGAGGCCTAAGGTGATGCCGGTCCAATCCGAAGGTCACACCGCCATCCATGGGGGTAAAAAATGTCCCTGGCCGAGCACTCCAACCGGGTAGAAGCCATCATAAAAAAGTCTCTGTCCTCCGGCCTCTGCAGGATAGACCACATACGGAGCCATCGCGAGCATATATGAATTACCTGCATAGGAGATGAAACACTTTTATGATTAAAAACAATATCATTCCTGGTGAGCCACAACGCCCAACATAAGGTAGCCGCCCCCGCAAGAATGTGCTTAGACAATTGTTTATCTATTCCCCTCAACCAATTGCCGAACATATTCCGTACACTGCGTGGAGGATATAGATTCAAAGCAATTTGGACTATTGCCCATACCGATCTAGCAAACTTGCAATCAAAAAATAGGTGTTTAATGGATTCATTATGATTGCAGAAAACACATTTTTTGCAGCCTTGCTAGTTTCGTCGAGCTAGATTGTCCCTAGTTAAGATAACTCCTTTGTTGAGAAACCATAGGAAAATTTTCACTTTTAGAGGAATCTTAAGCTTCCACAATTTTCTATTATCAGATGGAACCTCGTTATGAACCAATGCATCGTACATGGATTTAACCGAAAATCTTCCATTCAGATGCAGGTTCCATTTAAAGATGTCCGATTCAGCCGACAATTGGACAGCTCCCAAACGAGTCAGCAAATCGTTCCATGCAGTCAGACGAGGTCCTGAAATCGTTCTGCGAAAAGAAATATCCGGGTGTTCTTGTCCCAATACCTGCTTAATCGTGACAAACTTATGTCTAACTATCCGATATAAGCTTGGGTATTGCACATTTAGAGGAGTAGTCCCGAGCCAGGTGTCTTCCCAGAATCGAATCTGGGAGCCGTCCCTAACCGAGAAAGTGCCAAATTGGAAAAAGAATTCTTTAGCTTTCATAACCCTACTCCAAAAATGAGAGTCACCTGGTTTCTAGTAGACCTGGGAGATTGCTTTGGACCCAACGTATTTATTACGAATGATCTCCTGCCAAACACCATCCTCAGTGAGTAATCTGTATACCCATTTGCTGAGCAATGTAATGTTTTTGATCTCAAGATCCTGGATTCCGAGTCCCCCTTGGCTTTTAGGACGACATAATATATTCCACCTAGCCAAGCGATATTTCTTTTTTTCATTGTCACTCTGCCAAAAAAACCTTGATCTAAAATAATCAAGGCGTTGGAGAACACCTTTTGGCAGATGAGAAAAAGATAGCAAGTAAAGGACCATGTTGGTAAGAACCGAGTTGATCAGAACTAGTTGGCCCCCATAGGACAAGAGTTTGGCCTTCCAGCTCGCCAACCGTTTCTCCAGTCTCTCTTCAACATGTTTCCATTCAGCGATTGTCAAACGCCGATAATGAATAGGAATACCTAGATATCGAATCGGAAATTGGCCTAGTTGGCATCCAAATATATCAGCATATTCTTGTGAAGTTTCTACGGCTTCGCCAAAGCAGAAAAGTTCACTCTTATGAAAGTTTATCTTAAGGCCAGAAAGATCCTCAAAAGCACATAATAACAATTTGAGGTTTCTAGCCTCTTCTAGGTCGTGATTCAAAAACAAAATGGTGTCATCCGCATACTGTAAGATTGACAGGCCTCCTTCTACTAGATGAGGAATGACCCCGGTGATTTGACCAGCTAGCTTGGCCCTCTTAATGAGAGTAACTAGCATATCAGCCACGATGTTGAAAAGGATAGGTGATGCGGGGTCGCCTTGGCGTAGCCCCTTCCTAGTCTGGAAATAATTGCCTACGTCATCGTTCACCTTGATAGCCACGCTACCTCCAGACACAAAGTTCTCAACCCATTGGCACCAAGTATCGGAAAACCCTTTCATATGAAGAGTTTAAAGCAAAAAAGGCCACTTCACCTTATCATAAGCTTTCTCGAAGTCAATCTTAAAGATGACCCCATTCAACTTTTTACGGTGGAGCTCATGAACAGTTTCATGTAGGACAGCAACCCCGTCTAAGATGTTCCGTCCTTGCATGAAAGCTGTTTGTGTTGGTTTGACTACATGGTCTGCGACCCCATTCAGGCGGTTAGTCGCGACCTTGGTGAAAATTTTAAAGCTCACGTTTAATAAGCATATCGGTCTATATTGTTGAATCCGATTGGCATCCTTTATCTTTGGTAAAAGGATAATTTCACCAAAATTGAGTCTGGAGATGTTTAGTCTATGAGCATGCAGTTCATTAAACAATTGGACCAGGTCAGACTTTAACATATCCCAAAAAAATTGATAAAACTCCGCCGGAAAACCATCCGGTCCCGGAGATTTGTTGTGTTGCATTTGAAAAATCGCAGTCCGTATTTCCTCCTCAGTGAAAGCAGAGGTTAGGAATTCATTTTCCGCAGCTGCTGGATGTCATGACAAATAGACTCATCCATCTCCAGCGTAGTTTCCGAGGAAGGACCAAACAAGTCTTTATAGTATTTTATAATAAAGTCCCTGAGCGGAGCGTCCCCATCAATGCGACCCTCGTCCTGATCAAGGGTGAATATTCGTTTCTTTCTATGTCTGCCATTGGCTAACATTTGAAAGTACTTCGTGTTATCATCCCCAAGTACCAACGAGTCGCTCTTGCACCGTTGGTACCATTTGATTTCCTCTTCGCGTAAGATACGGGCTAGCTGCTCATTGAGATGACTTTTTTGCTCAATCTCAGCCGCAGATAGAAGCCTCATCTCCGCGATCTTATCTAAGGAATCGATCATGACAGATAGTCGCAACTTCTCTTTCTTATAAATCCCAGCGGTCTGTTTAGCCCATCCGCGGAGGAATTGGCGCAACGCATGAATGCGATTATTCCAACGTTGAATTGGTGTATCACCCCATGTTGGGCGTTGCCACACCTTTTTAACCAATTCAGGGAAACCCTTTCTAGTGAGCCACCCCAGTTCAAATTTAAACTGATGGTGGTTTGAAGTGGGTGCTGCTTGACCAAAATCAGTAAGCAATGGAGCATGATCCGATAAGGCCTCAATTCTCTCCAAAGCCCGCACTGATGCTAATGGATATTTAAATTCCCAGTCTGTGGTGACTAGCACCCGATCAAGTTTTTCGAATGTCGGGATAGATCTATTATTGGCCCAGGTAAATTGGCGCCCCGAGAGAGAGAGAGTTCCGCAAATCAAGACTGTCAATGACAGCATTAAAAAGAAACGGCCATCGATTGTCGAACCTATCATTGTTTTTATCCTGCTGGTATCGCAAAATATTGAAGTCCCCCCCAAGTAGCATAGGGTGAGGATTTTCTCTGCAGGTATTGACAAGTTCTTTGAGGAAGGCCGCTTTAAATTCATCTTGAGCAGCACCATATACGGCAACCAAGCTCCAAATGAAATTATCGGACTTGTTTCTAAGGTGGAATTTAATATGATACCCCCCCTTTGAAGTTGAAAGAAGTTCCAAGTAAGTGGAGTGTATTCCTAAAAGAATACCTCCGGACCTCCCTGAAGGCGGCAGGATATGCCATTCGTAATCTTTGCCACATGAAAAATGGTCCAAATCACGCGTTGGAAAGTCACGCTTACTACACTCAGAGATTGCCACGAAGTCGAGGGCATGATCCCTAACACAATAGGAAATATGTTTGTATTTAGCCAAGTCACCAAGACCTCTGCTATTGCAAAACATTCCTTTCATGGAGAAACTTTATTACGTTTGGATACTTTGGTCTTCTTCTTAGGGCGACCCTTTTTACTACCAGAGTTAGACTTGTTCTTACGTACCGATGCAACGAGCTCACAAAGCATCGTATCACGCATGGTATCTTCAAAGTCTACCTCTGTAGTATCATTGACCAGATGAGAGAGGAGTCTGCCTTCATGGTTGGCATCGGACTCCTCATCCTCCTCATCTGATACTAGTGGATCCGCCGTCAGAAGCGTTCTAGGAGCAACCGTAAGCCGGTCGAACTCCATTTGCTTAAGAGCTTTAACTGAGAAATCAACTACTGCATCATTTCTACCTAATGAAATACCAAGGCTAGCAATATTTGAAGACATTTTGGCTTTATCAAAAGATAGAAAAGATTTGCAAGGAGACGTACCATCAAAGTCGAGGTTCCGCGATGCCGTTCTACGCATGGCCCTCTGCATGGAATCCTCATCAGTGGCAGAGGCCCCATCAGCCCCCACAACATGGCGGCCGCTACGTCTAGGCGGTGAAGTAGTAAACTCCGAAGCAAGCCGCATCCCAAAGGGCCGGAAAGGTGGTGTAGACGGCTCTGGCGCAGCAGCGGGAGACCTAGAACGCTGCAGCTCATCCTCCTTAACAGCGATACAAGGAGCAGCCTCCACGTCCCGCGGCGGCGACAGGGGACAGCGCCGGCCCCGGCGACGCGGCGGGAGACCGTGAAAGCTGCAGCTGATCCTCCATGACAGCGTTTGTAGGAGCAACCTCCTCGTACTGCGACGGCGGCGCAGGAGACAGCGCCCGAAGCGTCGCCAAGGCCATGTCATGATCTGCACGCACCGCCAGGGAGAAAATCACACCCCGACGACCAGAAGACCGAGAAGAAGCCGATGTCGGTGTCGTCAGATGCTCCAAAGCAGCCTCCGACGGTGATCCCATTGCCAAGGGCGCCGCAGGCCCATCAACCCATGTCCGAATAGCTGACATGGGCGAAGCATCCGGTTGAGGTGGTGGAGGCGGTGCAGAGCTGGCAAGCGAGGGAGGGTTCTGGGGAGGCACGAGCTCCGTTGCCGCTGGCGGGTCCCCCGACAAAGGCCGCGATGCCAAGCATGGATGTGTACTGGCAAGAATGGTCGTGAAAGGGGTGATTTGCATCGGAACCACTCCTCCCGAGGAAGATGATGCCGCCGTGTTAGCTGACGACGAAGACGCTTTCGGCCTCTTGCTCTTGTCATCAGCCCTTGAAGTGTCCTCTCGATCATGCTCCTTGTCCCCTTCCGTATCATCGCCATGCTCCCAAACGCGAGGCACAAAATCAGCATCCACACGGAAATCATCATCTTCCAGAGTGTACCGGAATTCATAGCCCTTCTTCTGAACAACCACATCCGACGAGAGGGAGTTGACAGGGCTCATCTTAAAAGCATCAAGATTAAGCACGCCAACCTGAATCCTCACAATACCGCGGCGGCGCAAGCAAAGGAGGTCGACGTCAAGAGTGGCGCCAATAACAGAGCCAACTGCCCAGAGACCCAAGAAATTCCGGAGAGCGTGAGGAACTCCGTGTACATGCACCTAAACTGGAATAAGCTCAAAACAATTCGGAATCTCCTCAGAATGACAAGCCTTGAACTCCAAAGTGACATTATACGATTTGATGAAGACCGTGAAACCAGTAACTCTCAGGAGGACCTCGTCACTGGGAAAAGACATGATAAAAGCATTCTGGCCATGAGGGATAGCCTCCCACGTCCACTGTTGCTGATATTGAGCGATCTTAACAACCTCCGCCTCCACAATGCTCGAAGAGATAGAGCCTCCCGAGATTGTAACAAGAGCCGTTGGGGAGGATTGTGGTGCGAGGTCTGCCCTGCAAACATTGTCAGGCATCTGAAAGAAGGCCATGCTCTCAGTCCCATAGCCACAAAGCATCGCCGCCGGCTTCGGCATCTTGAGAGCTGGACACCGCCGAGTAGTCATCGGATGGTTCGCCTTGTTACAGATAAAACAATACTGCTATGTTTCACAATCTGAAGCCAGATGTCCGGCCGACTGACACTTGGTACACCATAACTTGGTCATTACCGTGTTCACCCCGGGAGCAAGTGCCGCCTGAGGCACATCATGTTGTTGTTGAGCCGGTGCCATAAGAGGAGCAGCAGTCACAAGAGGCCCCGAGACAAAAGCCGGAGCACCTTGTACGCCATGATAAGGCAAGGTGGGTGGAGCAGCGATGATCGGGGCGTTTCCCGCACGGTTCTTAGGCCGATTTCCTTTTCCTCCCTTCGGTTTCCTAGGACGGATATTCCCTGTTTGAACTCCGGCCGCCGAGTTTGCCAGACCAGCGTTTAAGGCCATTGGCTGGACAGCAGTGGGGTGACCATGGCTCTGTTGCAAGGAAGGGCCGGCTGGTTGATATGAGTACACCGGCGCCATTTGCTGCATGTACCCCGGCGGCGCATGATACATCGGTTGCTGCTGAAAGAACTGCTGCGGCATTTGATACATCTGTTGTTGCTGCTGCCCCGGTGCTGGAGTCTGTTGGGGAAGGTTCGGCATGACACTTTGAGCGGAGGAAGAAGGGATCACCAGGGGGATCACCCCAGGAGCGAAGCCAGGGGCACCACCAGACGAGGAGGCGTCCGAGGGCATCAGCGCGGCGGCTGCAGGTCGGACCTGCCTAGAGCCCGGCGGCGCGGACGCGTCGCGACCCATCCCCGAGCAGACGGCAGCCACGAAGGATCGAGGAAGATTAGGGTTTCTGCGAGGAGTGTCCCTGTTCCACATATGAAACAACCAACGGTTGAGATTAACCATGCATAAAGAACGGTTCGGATGTGACGCACCTGAGATCGGGTGAGGGCCCAGGCCTATCGACCGCCCCGACTCGTCCGGCGAAACGCCCGTCGCAGGAAACATCGGAGGCGCCGTCGGCGTGATCACCGCCGTCCTCGCCAAGCCGGCCGAGGGCATGGCATCTCCCAGAGTACGAGAGGGAGAGACTCTGGGGGCAGGGAGAGGTCCGATCCAGGGCCGTACCATAGGCCTAGATATAGCCGGAGCCCTCACGTGCCGGCATGCAGCCGGCGGCGACCCCGGCGAATGAATTGCCGGCGAGGTCGGAGAACTGTTTACCTCTTGTGCACAATCCTTCTGAGCAGATCCTCGCCTAGAAGACGGTCTCTCCCATACTCGTGAGGCTGATGTAGGATACCCAATGTCGGCCCAAAACTCGGCGGCCAGCTCCTCGTCAGTCTTACGCCGGCGCGATGCCTCGGAGGTCTCGGCCGTCGAGGAGTCCTCACCTCGGTCATCTGCACGGAGGCAAGAAAATCGCGATCCAGATCCGGCCGGCACCGGAGCGGACCACCCGGGCGCTATGGTCAGGCGCCGGCGGGTGGAGATCCGCATTGGTCGAGTAGTCGCCCTAACCACGACCAGGAGCTAGGCGGCGACCAAGAGCACAAAGTCAGCTCATCGCCCCAATTGGTCTATACTAGATCCCACAAAAAAAAACGACCTGAAGCCATCCCAGTACTCTCCCTAGAGCGGAGGATCTCCGTCGTGAGCACGAGGCAAGTGGCCAGTGCGCTCCCTAGCCTGCTGGGCACGCTAGGCTGTACAAGGGCGTGTCTGTCGCATCCGAACACGGGGAAGCCTGCCTGCAGAGCCCACAAGTTGTCACCGGCGAAGACTTTGTGACGGTGTCAAATAGGTTGAACTCCTGCAAATTCGTAGCACACCATGGATCCTGCGCATGGCATGATGCCGCCGTACATGCTTGGGGAAGTTGGGCCGTATCGGGTCGGATCGTCCAAGAAAGGTGCGACAAAGTGCTTCGCATCTCTCTGATGGCGGCTGTCGGCGCTGAATCGCAAGTCATAAGCCTTGTTCAGTGGTCTCGCGGTCCTGCTACTTGCGACCTGTGAATGGGCAAGAAAGGGATTAGAGTTTCCTAGTATAAACCCATGGGACGTTTTCACCTAGGATATGACGAAGCCTTACAAAAATGTAGGATGCGCGTACGCGTACCAAGCAGAGCGGACGATGGAACAAAAGGCAAGGGGCGAAGCATGGCAGCCCGAGGGAAAAAACAAAACCATTTTCCGTTTCTAATAGAATGACAGCAGGTTGAATATGTTAGGGTTTTTTTTTTGTAAAAGTACACGACAGATCAAGAATATCACTTGTCTATTAGTTTATATACACACACTAGCAAATATGCTCGTGTGTTGTAAAAGGAAAAACAAAACACATGCCCCAAGCCAAAAAAGCATGGCTCATGACCCCCTCTATTTCGAAACAGCACTACACTTCGATGCCTTAAGACACCTGCCTTTGTGTGCATGATATGTGGACCCAACAAGTGATTGACCCGCAGGACATTTTTTTTTTTGCAGAAATGGCCCGCAGGTCATTGACCCAAAGGGAGATACCTTTACGGCACCAAAGCTGCATCCTTCAGCACAACACCCCGTCCTTCCTTGCAGAGAAAATGCCGATTTCCATAAACCAGTGTTGTCCTGGTCGAGGAATTGGATGGCAAGGTAACAGTGATTGATGATAAAAATAATGGGTCAATTGATGATAGCATTGTTAGGGACGCCAGTTTGGGACACGTGATCTCATCCTGATTAAAACCTTGATTCTGATACAATTAATTGAACCTCCCATTTACTACTGAAGACCACAACAATTTGTATTGCCAAAAAGCATGTCCTACGCAACTATCAGAGCCATTCCCATTCCTGTTTTTTCCAGCAATTTTCTTCATGTTTTTTTGTAAGAAACCCAAATCAAATGGTCACTACATAAGCATTTGGTCATATTTGGAATGACATATGTAATAAAGTCAAGTCACTTCCTTTTGACAATTCTTATTGTCAGGTCGGCAGAATGGTAAAGTATATTGTTCCTAACAAATAAATATAGGGTCACCTATGTTCCAAGATTGATTAATAATGTACTTTTTCTTGATCCATGCACTTGAACATTAATTTGATTAATACCATCCTTTGATCCTATATAGGGTCAATTCGTTGCAACTTCTAGTAATCTTGCAAGCTATAAAATCTGCAATTATGAAGAATTAGCTCTAGTTTTAGTTGGAAAAATATCATAATGAACGCACTCTCAAGGTATTTAACTATTTGAGAGCTTGCACTAATAGGTCCAGGTATCACTTGATGGTCGTATGCATCATTCTGATGCAGAGGCCGGGGAGTCCCCCCTTTTCGAAAAAAAAAGAAAAAAAACCTGCATACAACAACATTAAAAGTATCATCCATGATATGCTATATTGCAGATGTCATCGCTAAAGTTTTGAATGAAACCGAAACAAGTTACCGACGTTGTTTGTTGGACTCCTCAGCCCTGCTTAAAAATCTTGCAGACAGTCTCCAGCCATGGCGGGGGAAGCATAACGTTGATGTCACGATCCAGAGGCAGGAGGAGCCCCCAACTTGCTGTATGGTAATCGTACGAGATACCACACAAGTTCACCTACGATCCACTCAGGCAGTTCAGGGAATCGTACAACGCAAGAGACCATGAACCTCATCTTTTCCACAATTTTTGTGCTAATCCAATGTTTAAGATTTTTAGGTACAAATCCACTGATAGATCAATCAAAACACATGAACGTATAGTACTTTCGTTCTGCCCAAATACGATAGCACATGACTTGGCTGGCTCCGCCAAGTGGCGCACACGTATGAGTTGTTGCCTTCATTGATTGCTACTTGAAGGTTGTTCACGTGTCATAGCTGCAGGATCTATTGGCAAGCCACCCATGCCCAAATGGATGGAAATTTGACCGAGATGTAGGAGGGACGAGCTATGGGATGGAGTTGGCCCATCCAACCGAGCAGGCTCGCTCGCCTCGTTCCATCCCTACTGATCGACACATCATCCAGTCGTACTTGAGCATGTCCCGCAGAGGGTGACGGCCAAGATGAACACAATCGTTTGTGCACCATACACCAATGAGGAGGTGAAAGTTGCTTTATTTCAAATGTTTCCCACTAAAGCCCCGGGAACATATGGTTTCCTGGCTCACTTTTAACAAAGTCACTCGGACATATGCGGCGATGAGGTCACAAAGATAATACTGAGAATAGTGCATGGAGAAGAAAGTCCTGAATGCATCAACAACGCTGTCTTAGTACTGATTCCTAAGGTAATGTCTTAGATAAGATAGCTTCTAAGGTGGTAGCAAATAGATTGAAGACTATCTTGCCTGGCATAATCTCGTAGGAACAATCGGCCTTTTTCTCGGGAAGGCTGATCCCACACAACATTATTTGTGCCTATGAATGTCTGCCTTTAATGAAGAGGTCTAGATCAAAATCAAACAGCTATTGTGCCCTGAAGCTGGATATGATGAAAGCTTATGATAGATTAGAGTGGTCCTATTTGAAAGCTATCATAACCAAGCTTGGGTTCATGGGATAGTGGATTGACACAGTTATGTGTATGGTTTCATCAGTCTCTATTTTTGTTCTTTTTAACAGAGAGAAGCTTGAATCTTTCAAACCGACAAGAGGTATCCGATAGGGAGAGCCATTCTCCCCCTACTTATTCTTGATTGCAGCAGAGGGCCTTTCGTGCCTCTATAAATCCAGTTCTCACTCATGACTAGCAGGTATATATCCAGGTGGCCCCCATGGCTCCCACTGTTAACCATCTTTTGTTTGTAGATGACATCCTGTTGCTTTTCAAGGCCAGTGTAGAGGGATCAGTTGCAGTGTCAAACCTACCTGAGACTTGTTGTAGTGCGTCGGGAAAAAAGATAAATCATGAGAAACCATCCATTTTTTTCAGCAAAGGATGTCCAGGCCCAACCAAAGAAGTTGTTGAACATACTTTGCAAGTCCAGAATGAATCATTGGGTGGCTGTTATCTGGGTATGCCCAATGATGTTGGCCACTCAAAGAATGGAACATTTAGATATTTGGACGACCGTGCATGGGAAAAAAATAAAAGGATGGATGGAGAAGATTTTCTCATCGGCGGGTAAAGAAGTGTCGATCAAGTCTATAGTGCAGGCTATTCCGGTCTATTCCATGTCTTGTTTCAGATTGCCAAGAGGTCTTTGCGAGAACATCACGTCAATCATACGACAATTCTGGTGGGGTAGCAAGCAAGGAAGGAGGAAACCGTGTTGGTTGGCGTGTGACATAATGACTAGAATAAAACACTTGGTAGGTCCGGACTTCCGTGACTTGGAGATTTTCAACTTGGCGATCCTTGATCGATAAGCATGGCCGACTACGACGACCGAGGACTCATCACTAAGCGCTAGGATCCTTAAATCTGCTTATTTGCCAGCATGCTCATTATTAGAAGCAGAGCTTGGATTGCATCCATCTCAAATATGGTGGGCGATCTTGGACGGTCATGACATCTTGGCGCAGGGCATTGTCCGGAGGATTGGAGATGGCGAAACTACGGATATATGGGCACACTGTTGGATTCTGAGACCATGGTTTAAGCCGCCAATCACTTCACTTGTATAGGACCCTCCTTTGAAGGTACCACAACTCATTGATGCTACAACAGCATCGTGGAACGAGGATTTGGTTCGGTCTATTTTACTACATTTGATGCTTTGGACATCCTAAAGATACCATTGTGCTCACGCAAGATAGACTTTTTTTTGGCTTGGCATGATGAGAGTCGCGGCATTTTCTGTGTATGAGCTGCATATCGTATGATTTTACGGACAAAGCTTAGTTGGGAGGCTTGGTTGAATGAAAGTGAAGGAGCATCGGGTGTGCAAAATGATAGCAATAAGTGGAGCACTACTTGGCCCATACAGGTACCGTCAAAACTGAGGATGTTCGTCTGGCGTCTTGCTAGACAATTCATGCCCATTGGCGAGCTACTAAAACACCGAAATATGGCTCATGAGGATAGTTGTGCGCTTTGTGGGGCAAAGGATACGAGTGGAAGCATGCACTATTCACATGCATGGTGTCAAGTAGTGTTTGGGCCTTAGCGTCTGAAGATTTAGTGCAGCACATGGTTGATCGGCAAGAAGAGAGTCCGAACGAATGGCTCTTTGCATTACATGAAATCGTGGACAGCACTGCATTTGTACGGCTGGTCGTTACAGCATGGGCAATTTGGGGAGCACGAAGGAAAGCTATCCACGAAGACATTTATCAATCACTGTAATTGATTAATGGCTTCATCACAAGTTACCTGGCCCAAATCCAAGTTGTGAACAGAAGAGCATCGAGGCAGGCTGTTGCTGCGTTTCCAAGGGCGACACAATGGCTGCCTCCAGATGCGGGTTGTGCAAAAGTTCATGTGGACGTTGCAGTATGTCGTCACGGCAGGTTTGGTGCGATTGGAGCAATCCGTAGCAAGGTTTTGGTTACTGAATGAGGCAATTTTACTAAGGGGGACTGGTAAATGTGGTTACCACGGTTACTGAGAAATACAAAGAATATTTCGAGCAAATTTTATAGTTGAACTATGAATTTAAATAAGTGAATGAATGAATATTCGAACCAGAGACCTCTCAAAACAGGAACTAGGCTGCTACCAACACGCGAGAACCAACTCTCATGGCATTAATTAGATCCTACGTACTTAACTGTAAATCGAGTGTTTAAATTAAAAAAAATGGATTTTTTTGCTTGGTATGGTGATTTACCGAGGGGCACGGAAATACGCGGTAATCAAGGGAAATCTTGAAATTTCGACCAGTAACCAAAACCTTGATCTGTAGAGACCTTGGAGGGGCATTCATGGGAGCGTGGGTACTTGTCTTCAGGTATATCATGGAACCGCAAACTCTCAGAAGCTTTGGCGATAAGGGAAGCTTTGGCACTTTATGACGACCTATATTTACGGCGAATCCACGTGGCCTCAGATTGCAAAGTGGTGGTCGATGATATCAAGAAGGAAAACTCGTCAAGCTATGGAGCAATTATACATGAAATACTGGAACACTCTTCGGGTTTCGATTTTGGTAAAATTTGTCACGAATTTAGGAGTTCAAATTTTGAAGCTCACAATTTAGCGAAGTATACTCTTTCTCTCGGGGCTGCCCGACATGTTTTGTACGGACACCCTTGGAGATCCTCCCTCCATCCCTGTAAATATTAGGACGAGTTAATAAAAGCTTCGCGAGGTTATCTCAAAAAAATCGACGGTAATTATTAGCAACTTGAGATATAATTAAGATGACGGACTGGCAGAAGCATTAACCTCTTTATTAGTAACTTACCTCTTTTTTTAGTAAGTAATAGATTGGAGAAGGCGGACGAAGAAGAGACGAGCAAATCGTGCACGAGGCAGCGCGCGCCGGCGGCTTTTGCTACACCAACATGGGTGATCCAGATCATAGGTCGCAGTCATGTTGGTGGTGGTGCGTTACCAGTGTTTGCCCTACGTTAAGTTTTGACGCCACATTTTTCCTACTAGTG
>NC_041392.1:45901496-45905118 GCF_002162155.2 Triticum dicoccoides
TATGGACTTTTTACAATTGTATTCACTTTCCTACATAGAATGTATATACGCTGTAGGTTCGTATAATATCCGGCGAACAGCCCTCCCTCATGGGCTCAGCCCATTTACGTTTTTTTAGTTTCAATTGTAAAAAATGGATGCCCTCGGCTGGATTCAAACCAGCGCCCTCACGCACTACTTGTAACAACACAAACCATCCTGAACAGCACATCACATTTGCTTTCTTGGCTTGTTTTCCTCTTCTTGTGCGGGAGACATAATGCCATGAAAAAAACACAGCACCTCCACTCTTTAGTTTACGTCTCTTTTTTTTTTGCACGGTTTTCTTTAGGGTATCTAGTTTTCCTGTTTTGTTCATAAAATACTAATATTTGTATTTTTAAAATTTTTACATAAATTTCAAAATAAATGTTCATGCCTTTAAAACATGCTCAGAATGTCAAAATACAAACAGTTTCTAAAAATAAACGAAACGTCAAAGAAGACAAAAAAATAAACACGAGAGAAGATAAAAAGAAAAAGAAAAACACGGTTCACGACCTCCGAGAAGGTCCCAAAACAGGAAAAAAATGGCTGGGAACCCGAGGTTCCCAAGACCGAGAAAACTTTTTTGCAAATTTCATAGTGAAGTTTGTTTTGAATTTTTGTGAAAATATTCAAATCCATGAATATTTTTAAAACAATTGATGAACTTTTCAAATCCGCGAGCTCTTGGACCGGCCCAACATGTGCCCGACTAGAGTAATGTCGCCGCCTAGTTGGGCCAAGGCCTAAGCGTTTTATTTTCTTTTCTATTTATTCATTTGATTTCTTATTTTTTTAAAATTCACTTATCTCTTTTTTGAATACCAAAATACAAGTTTTAACTAACTTTTTAAACTAGTGATTTAAAAAAATATAAAATATTTATTAAACGTTTTAAAAAGCACTTACTGTTTTCAATTTTATCCCTTTGTATTTATTAGTTGGGGTCATTTCAAGGATGTCCAAAAAACACCATGTTGAACGGAGATTATTCGGTAAGGTCAGAACGAGAGCACTTTATTTTTCAACATCTTTGAAATGCCCCCAATTTCCCCACCAAAAAAGATGAAGAAATGGATCCGATTTTTTTCATGGCCTTTTACGAGCAATTCAAGGCACCATGCCAAGTTCATTTGGTTTTCAACAAATTCTGCATTTTCAGGAGTTTCCTTTGTAAAAGAAGACCGATAAAATGGTCGAACATGTTGCAACTTGCATACGGTGTCGAAAATTGTTTAACCTAGCATGGTTGCCTACCATGGTCATTCCCATCCGGGTGCATCCTCCATTGAACATGGTCTAGGTTGAATATTTTTTAAATGACCCCAACTTTTGCAGGCAAGGGGCATGCCCGTGGTGAGGATCCATGCCGGGTTTGAATGATTTCCAAGAAAATATGCAAGTTGCGACACGTCCGACCATTTATCTACCTTTTTTAACCGAGAGAACTCCGGAAAAGTCAAATCTGTCGAAACCAAAACAACTTGGCATGGTGTGTTTAATTGGTAATATAAGATCATGGAAAGATTTGGGGTGAGTTAATGGATGCCGCAAAAACATGCTGTCAAATGGACCCTTCTCGCCTACCTGAGCACCCTCTGTTGAACTACATCCTTTGCACGGATTTTATTTTTCTTAGTTTTATTTGCTTCTGTTCTTAGGTTCCTGTACTATAATGCAATTCTTTCAGTTTTTCATGTCCATGAAATGATCATGTTTCATGTTCTGTTTGCACATCAATAATATAAATTTCTATAATGAACACGCCTGTCATTTTTTTTCCTTTTCAGGTGATTCAAACGGGCTCTCCTATTTTTCTATTCCTTTAATAAACCCAACTCCAAAGATTCAAACGGGATCTTCTATGGGCGCTTCCGCCTGCTAGTGATATTATTTTTGGGTCGCATCTAGCGAAGTGCTAGGGCCCATGAAATTGCAGAAAAGCCCGCTGATGATACGCCGCAAATTGGGAAAATTTTGGCAACATAGAGATTTTCAATACGCGATATAAAAGCAGGGTGGTGTTGAAAACACACTGTCTAGGACATTTCGGCCAAAAATTATGCTCCGGGTGATGCATCTTCATCCTATGTTTTACAATTAGAGTAGATGCAAACAACGGACCCTGCTGCATCACATTTGGTCCGCCTCAGCGGCTACCGTAAATTCCTGACATGCAAGCGCGCAGTGCCATCCCCCCGAAGTAATTTCCCCCGTCCACAGCCTATGTCGTCGCCTGCAGCCGCTGCCATCGATTTCGGTCAATCCACGCGGCAATCGAGCCCGCCCAGCCACAGCTAGCTACCCCACAGTGTCGCCGCTCATTTCCTCATCGTTGGCCACTGATTTCTGCCTACCCACCCAATCCATGCAGCAGCCCACAACAGCCGCGCTCACGATCGATTTCGGCCTCCCCAATGCCCGCCGTCATCAGATCTAGTGCCTTCCATAGACCATCTCCCCCGACCTCCGCTACCACAGCTTAGATTCGGTTGACACCATGAGGTTTTATATGTACCAGCTAGGGTCTAGGAACCATGATGTCGTTGTGCATGCCGTCGCTGTCGGCCCATACGTTGGCGTTTGGCTGAGGTAGTCAAGGTACTATTCCGTCGAAATCACATGCGAAGGGTGGCATATGTGACTCAACACCTTCAAGACGCCCGACCTCGCTTCGTGTGTGTATGGTACGGTGGTGTGGACACACGACCGGAGCTGGGCCAAACTGAACTTCCCCAGCTTCGTCTGTGTATGTTAACTTTCCTCATTGCTATGCACCATATGAGATGTGTCGCCGGCATTGCCATTGTTTTCTATACAAGCAAACAGAAGGGAATCAATCTCCATGTAAGCGCCGGAAACAAAAAATGTTTGCACCTTTCGATAGGGGGACTACTGCTAGGTCATTTTCTTGCAGAAAATGATCATGATGGAATTTTTTATCCACTGATTTATCTGATGGAGTTGATACACGATGTGCTAGATAAAGACAACACTGTATTTTAATATGCATGATTATATACCTCCTATATCCTTTGCATGGTTTTTATTTTTCTTAGTTCTATTTGATTCTTTTCTTAGGTTCCTATACTATAATGCAATTCTTGAGATTTTCATGTCCTTGAATTGATCACGTTTGTTGCTCTGTTTGCACATCAATATCAGGCATTTATATAATGAACTTGCCTGTCATTTTATTCCTTTTTCAAGCGATTCAAATGGGCTCTCCTATTTCTCTCATCCTTTAATAAAATAAACACCAAAGATTCAAATGTAATCTTCTATGGGTGTGCCGTGCTACCGCACTTCAGTCTGCTAGTGTTATTATTCTTGGGTCGCGTCAAGCGAAGTGCTAGGGCCATGAAATCGCAAAAAAAGCCCACTGATGATACGCCGCAGATTGGGAAACTTTTGGCAACTTAGAGACTTTCAACGCGCGATGTAAAGGCAGGGTGGTGTTGAAAACATGCCATTTAGGACATTTCGGCCGAAAATGGCGCTCCAGGTGATTCGTCTTTATCGTATGTTGTAAAATTAGAGCTGATGAAAAAAAAACAGGCCCAAGCAGCATCACAAATTCCCCACACGTACGCGTGCA
>NC_041392.1:45905420-45908844 GCF_002162155.2 Triticum dicoccoides
TGTGTCGTCGCCTGCAACTGCTGACATCGATTTCAGCCAATCTACCCCTGGAATTGAGCCCACCCGGCTGCCACTAGCTACCCCGCAGCATCGCCTCTCAATTACTCACCGTTGGCCACCAATTTCTGCCTACCCAACCAATACATGCAGGAGCACGCAACAGTCATGCTCACCATCGATTTCGGCCTCCCCAACACTCGTCGTCACCCGATCTAGTTCCTATCGTTGACCATCTCAGCCGATCTATGCTACCACAGCGTAGATTCGGTCGCCACCAAGGGGTTGAAATGCACCAGCTAGGGTACAACTGCCAAGATGTCGTTGCGATATCGGCACACGCGTTGGTGTTTGGCTGATGGAGTCGGGGTACTATGCCGTCGAAATCACATGCCGCATATGTGACTCCACACCTTCAAGGCGCCCGACCTCGCCTCACGCATGTATGGCGCGGTGGTGTGGTGGCACGGCCGGAGCGGGGTCAAGCTGAACTTCCCCGACTTTGTAAATGTCGCGGGGGCATAGTTCCTCACCCAAGAGATGTGTATTGTTTCCCGGGAGGAGAAGGCGCATCATCGTATGGAGGCACAATACATTTCCGAGGAGAGGGGTAGTGTGTACATGAGCATTTTGCGAACTACAACCCGCACTTCATGGAGATAGAGCTTCGATTCTTCACTAAGAAAGAGCCGAAGAAGCAAAAGAAGGAGGACGAGGAGATGGATTGCAAAATGTCCAATGACATTGAGAGAATGTTTGAACATCTGAAGAAGTAGTGGTACTACAAGTCCAATGAGTTCAAACCACGCACTAGGAGAAGCCCCTCCGGCAGACCACAGAGGGTGATCGACCTCATCGAGTACCTTGCGCGTAATGGTTTCTGATGAACTACTGTAGTAGTATGTCCATATAAGTGCAGGTCTAGCAAAGTGATGTAGAATTATGTTGTTGAAATGTTTAATGCTAAGCTAGTGTTTGAAATATCAAAATGTAGAATGAATCATGTTCAAGAGATTATTTTTAGGTTACCACATTTACATTAGCTTCTAAAGCAACCGTCATCTTGGTGATGTGAATTTTTCTCTCTCCTACCGTATATGGGCTCTTGCATCACCAAATATTTCATTACCTATTGAAGATGCCCTTAGTCGATCATATGGAAGGTTTTTGTCCAACGTTGGGATGTACATGTTTCATATTAATGAAACTGTACATTTAATGAAGGAAAGATATTATTCCCCCCAAATGTTCTGTGAAGTGGTTTGGGCAACAAAACTTAGCCCATCGCCATGCCAAGTGAAATATGAAATATACCATTAGTTCATATAAGCATACAAATGAATATTTTAATCCAAGAACTCAGAAAATGTATGGTTAACACCGTAAATGTGTTTATTTAGTCCAAAAATGGGTCGGAGAGATATTAGACATTGACGTGGCAACAAGACGCATTACACAGTATTCTTAATAACAGAAAGCAAGTAGGTGTTATATTGAGCTTGATTTCAAGAAAGCGTATAATAATGCTAACTGAGAGTTCATGTTGGTAGTTGTCATGAATTAAGACTTATATCCTATGTGGTGTAACTGGGTTAAAAAGCAGTTTGTACAGTGGTACAACGTGTTTCAAATTAGAAAATTACGTGCGTTTATTTTCAAAATCACGAAGGGGTGGGGCAGAGCGACCCCTTTCCTCTTTTCTCTTTCAACCAGGTTGCTGTCTGCTTAACAAAGATGGTTAAGAAAACGTAAGAGAAAGGTTTAGTTACTAGGCTAGCTCATGATCTTATTAACAATGCGGTGTCGATTCTGCAATATGTGGATCACACCCGATGACCTTGGTTCCTGCACTCCCGTCGTCGGCTCACACTGAATCGAGAATGTTATAAGACTAGTCACAGTGGGGAGTAACTTAGAGTAGTAACATGCATATGGTACTAGTCTATGTTACTACCTCCACAGTGGGAATATCTGCCACAAATCTCTTTCTTTTTTGAGAATGTTATATGTATTGTGTCATGCATCACTGCATTTATTACTAGACTCATCTTTTCTTGATATGTTTGATATTACAGTAACCAGCTATGTTAACACATGCCTCTCTTTCTTCATTTATTACATGCCACATCATCTATTTTGCCTAGATAAGTATGATGTTACTACCTATGTTACTCCCGCTGTGGGTAGTCTAATGCCGTTGCGCTCGCAGTCACGCACCTATTCCTGTCTCTCCCACTACAGATCACTAGCCCTCACAACCATCAGGGCTTTGTAGACGCATGCAACTCCAATCGAGATCGCCCCCTCCCGGCCAGAGACCGCTTTCCGTGGTGGTCCCTCGGTTCCTGTCAGGGAGCTCCTCTGAACCCACTCGTCGGCCCATCACTGTTTGTACACCGAGCGGCTATCCGGCTACTCGTCTGCACATATGATTGTAACCGTGAATTCTCCGAGTAGACTTTGTGCTTGAAGGCTCACTCGCTTCTTTTAGTATATAGGAAAAACCAAAAAAAAATATTATTAACTTTTTGAATAATCAAGGACAAACTATGTCATGCACACATGATAGCATACCAGGAGCCTGCAAGTTTTCGTGAGAAAGTATATTAGCCTGCAATCTTAGAGAAACGAACTTGCAATAATTTTCTTGTGCATTTATTTTTTAATTTCTTCGCAGGGCTCAATAATGTATTTTTTGTTTTGCACAAGCTTTGCAGTAACTGAAGTAGTTGAAGTGCGTGTGTGCAAAAAAATAGACATTTTACGGTACATCAGATCTATTTGGGCCGTCCATTTATGTGGTTGAAGGGCCCAGATGAGCCAATACTACAACAGATTTTCGGTAGTATATATTGTTAGTTAGGGGCATTATAGGCAGTTCACTGTTTATCTATCTATTTATATCAATCTCGTGGATAGGTTCAGGCATGCAGGTCTGCTTCCCGCCATCGTCAAGCACCCATCTCATCCAAGTGCCCTCCCGTAACGAGCAGTAGTATTACTCCCCCTGAATCTTCTCGGGAGGAACTAAACACCGCTGCTTGCCGCGTTCTTGTATGGTGTGGCACATACTCCTAGGAGTACATATATATAGGAAAATGGGTCCATACTCCTAGGAGTACATATACTAATTGGAGGCACCATACAAAGCTCCGCATTAATTCTGGAGGTTAGAAGTTTTCATCCATTGGATTTACTACTGATTGGTTGACATCCGTCAGATGAAAGGAAAAAACACATCTAATTCTTACGTGAGATGGATTCCTCTTTTGTATGTCCTTCTATAATACGTACTAAAAAAGAGGAAACAAAAAAACAACACATCTAATTTTAGCGTGCGTGAGATGGACTCCTCTCTTCCATGCCCTTCTATAATCCATAGTACAAAAGATGAAACAAAGGAAAGGAAACACATCTAATTTTGTCT
>NC_041392.1:45909272-45914051 GCF_002162155.2 Triticum dicoccoides
AATTCTTACGTGAGATGGGTTCCTCTTTTGTATGTCCTTCTATAATACGTACTAAAAAAGAGGAAACGAAAAAAGAACACATCTAATTTTAGCGTGCATGAGATGGACTCCTCTCTTCCATGCCCTTCTATAATCCATAGTACAAAAGATGAAACGAAGGAAAGGAAACACATCTAATTTTGTCGCCTGAATTAATACCCTTTCTCCGAGGCACCATACAAAGCTCCACGTTAATTCTGGAGGTTAGAAGTTTTCATCCATTGGATTTACTAATGATTGGTTGACATCCGTCAGATGAAAGGAAAAACCACATCTAATTCTTACGTGAGATGGATTCCTCTTTTCTATGTCCTTCTGTAATACATACTAAACAAGAGGAAACAAAAAAAACACATCTAATTTTAGCGTGCGTGAGATGGACTCCTCTCTTCCATCCCCTTCTATAATCCATAGTACAAAAGATGAACGAAGGAAAGGAAAGACATCTAATTTTGTCGCCTGAATTAATACCCTTTCTCCCAAACCTTCAACAACTGTACACACGTTCCCAGATTCGGTGTTATCGGGCAACGCTGCTGCCGCCCACATCGTCGTCTTGGTGTACTACGGCCGGAGTGCTGGACTAAAAGCTTTTCCCCGTATAAACCCCATGGAGCAATTTGGTTAGATTAAGATTCATAATCCCATTCCTTTTCTTTCTTCTCAGTTGACAAAGACTAAGCACCTAGGTCATGTGTGGAATCTTCAATCTAATTATTTTTCCATTCATCAGAAGGTTAGCACCATCAATGGTCCTGGACTGATGACTCAACCAGAACGAAACCATGCATCTGCAGAGTATCGAAGTTTCGATGTCAACAAGTTCTGGATTGTGGCCATGTATGTATCTGATCATATAAACACACTATAACAAGACATATATTAACTCCCCAGCAGCTGCATCTTCTGAGGCAAGCTGCCATATTTGATAGATAGTCAATCCGGTATGCATACAATAGGTAATGAAAGTCATAATTTTCTGTTGGTAATTCGCATGAGAGATTTGTAGCCAATTTCTGTTTGAGCCTGCAACAGACTAGATGTGCCTCAAGATTTATGGTGTGACTTAAATTTGTGTCGTCCGCTATTAGCAATGGAGGTTTCAATTTTCTCATGTAGATTCGTACAACTAAATTCGAATTTCTTATTGAACAGATTTGAAAGTGTATGTTGTCAGTTTTTCAGAGAAGAAATAAAAGCCTGGACGTGTGGATGTTTTGCAAGGATTACAGATTAACATTCAGTCTCATTACCATGCTATGGATAACTGTTATGTATGTATCATGATAGGGATGCGATTTCGAAAATAGTACATGGTACTATAGGACCTTATCCACCATCTACATGGATACATCATATAGGCAATCAATCAGCTGGCTGCTATGTATGCGTGTTTGTGCAGGGGCGGATCGATCAGGAGATCGTATGTGCGTGTGCTGCTACTGTTCAGGAAATCAACCAGTAGGCTGTTTTTTGGTTGGAAATAAGCTTCGGCCAGCAGTAACCCATGAGCACAAGTTTCTGTTTCTGTGCCGATCGTCGTTGCTGCCAGAACTTATAGCCTACACTCAAGCGCATGTGGATATGTGCCAACAGATACATATACGTTACTTATGCAGTTGTGCCTGCACGCCATAGATTGGAAGATGTAGAGAAATTATCATAAATTTCTCGAGACAACTATTGCAATGGAAGGTATAACTGCTGAATTTTATCTCAAAAAACACGTACTATGTTGACAGTAGCAGGCAAGTGGATAATTATTGAAGGCATTATCTTCTCATGTGTAGATTTTGACGTTATGATCTTGCAAACAAAAATGTGACGGTTAAACCATCTACAGGTATCCCTAGGTCGCAAACTACTGTTTTCTTGAGTTCATGTTATTTATTACTTTCTTCTACATGTATTGAAAACAAAAATTCTGTTGGTACTTTGATATAGAAGCGTTGGAGCTACCCATTTGAACCATATAAAGCCTATTCTAGAAGAGGATTAAGTTGAAGCCTGACATCTTTTGGATCAGACCAGGATTAATTGGTCCATGGAGGAGAATTTACCATGGTCAAGTATAGCATTTCAGAAGATAAATGTGGTCGCGTGGTAACAGGAAGAGATGCATATGGTTGGAGCTTAAAGTAGGTTTCTTTCAAAAATTAATTAGGCTTACTCTGCTTTGGTTCACACGCTCTCTCTGTTTTATTAGAACACATGCCCTCTCTGTTTGATATTATGATTTTCTTCTATATTAATTCACAAAATAGTTAGGTACTGCTTCGAACGCTTTCATAGATAATATGCATACAAGAATTGCCTTGGCACTTACCTATACGCCTATACGGGTTTACCACCCATATTTTACGGAGAACATCGAGAAGCAAGCTTCAATGGTTTCCATAAGGAACTGAGAGAACAAACTGCATACGATTTGCCTGGAATGAGCGTAGACTGTAGTGCGGGGTTTATGAGGTGTTGTTATTTCTGGTGTTATATATTGTGAATATTCTTACTCTTATTTATTTTTAACGATGCGAAGTCGTCAAGTCTAAAGAAGGGATCAGGTTGTTTCTTCTCTCTGCATAAAGCTATGCATTGTATACTACCCCTCCGTCCCATAATATAAGATCGTTTTTCAATCTAACATAGCTTGAAATATGATCTTATATTACGGGACGGAGGGGGTACAAAATATGTTGTATACATGTCCTACTTTATATCTAGGAATGATCAGTAGTACATTTTCTTGGAGTTCTTGGATCCTATCAAATCAATGTGCGCTAACCATAGAAGTGTTTTCTTCATGGGTTATGCTTACGTATCATAATTGAAACTTATAGTGGATATCACTCACTTATATGCAAAATTTCATGTTTTTACAACAACCGTTTTGTTAACATTCATCTTTGCAGTAAGCATTCAAGAAACTTTCATCTTTAGTGGGAAATTTTAAATAAAAGAAGTGAACTTCTTCTCCTTTGTTTATCTATTCATGTTTCCTACCATATATGCAGAAAATGCTATTATTTATATCCTATGAAATTTGCATGCGGTTGCACAAAGAAGTATAATAAAAAAGATTCTAACTTTAACTATAAAATTTTGGAAAATTATTGACATGGTATAGCTAATTGGTTTTGGTTCCGTATCACACATGCTGCACGTTGAAGATTACTCACCTGGGTGAAATAGAAGTCGTAAAAATATTTCGCAATTTTGTATTCTCCTATTTCTTAGTAATATATTCATAAAAACAACAATTAAAGCTACATCGGCAAGAGGGACTATGTCTATATCAAAAAAGTGATGTATTTTAGAATTTCGAAAGAGTAATAGCTAGCTTGTGCGTCTGCACGGGTTGATGACTAGTACGCTTAACCCAAGATACATCTCGCTTTTCACAGGCACCCTTTAAATTTAGAGGATTATTCGTTTCTATTCTAAGTTTTAGTCGTTTCTAGCCAATCCCTAAACTTAGAGGACTAAAACTTAAATTGGCTCATACATTACATTGAACACTTGATATCGACTCCGCGGCGAGCTGCGGCGATGCTGTCCACGCCGACAACACAGGAAAGCATGTTTTGGTGAGAGCTCTAATGTCGATGTCTCTTCTGCGCCGCACATCTCTCCGGCACTGCCTGCATGTAGGGCTCCACGGTCGCAGAAGCTCAGCAGGTATATCTTGTGAAACGAGAGAGAGAGAGAGAGAGAGAGAGAGAGAGAGAGAGAGAGAGAGAGAGAGAGTGGATCGGCGCATCAAACCTGGTGGCCTCAGGATGTATTTATAGGGTGCAACTAGGGCACAAGATACAGTTGGTTACAGGAGATAAGTACAATATTAACAACCTCCTATATCCTAACAATATACAGTTTAGCATCCCCCCTCAATCTGTACTTCCTTCACGAAGATTCAGATTGTATCTGTTGGAGACAAAAGGTGTCTCAGCTAGTGGTTTGGTGAAGATGTCCGCAACCTGTTCTTTGGAAGAGATGAACCTAACATCTAATGCTTTGGCTGCAACTCGTTCACGAACAAAATGGAAATCCACCTCGATGTGTTTTGTCCTGGCGTGGAACACTGGGTTAGCTGACAGGTAAGTGGCTCCTAGATTATCACACCACAAAGTTGGAGGACGTGGCATAAAGACTCCAAGCTCTCCAAGGACTAACTGTACCCAGATTATCTCAGCTGTACCATTTGCAATGGCCTTGTACTCAGACTTCGTGCTGGATTGCGAGACGGTGGCCTACTTTCTGGAGCTCCACGATACAAGATTGGGACCAAGAAAGACAGCAAACCCTCATGTAGACCTGCGATCGTCACTGCACCCAGCCCAGTCTGCGTCAGAGAAATAACTCAACACCATGGACGGAGACTTGCGTATGGAGAGACTCATGCCACGGGTGTACTTCAAGTACCGCAAGTTCCGTTTAGCAGCTGAAAGATGTACAGTCGTTGGTGCATGGAGGAACTGACAGACACAATTCACAGCAAAGGAAATATCTGGTCGAGTCAGTGTCAGGTACTGAAGAGCGCCAACCAGACTGCGGTATTGAGTGTTGTCATCCTGAGAGAGAGGTACCCCATAATCCTTATTGATCTTTTCACTGGAGGACATGGGAGTAGTGGAAACCTTACAATTCTCCATGTTGGCACGATGAAGAATGTCGCCAATGTATTTATGTTGTGAAAGCATAATCCCCTGTGGCGACGATCTCACCTCAACTCCAAGGAAAAAA
>NC_041392.1:45914061-45922743 GCF_002162155.2 Triticum dicoccoides
AGAGAGAGAGAGAGAGAGAGAGAGAGAGAGAGAGAGAGAGAGAGTGGATCGGCGCATCAAACCTGGTGGCCTCAGGATGTATTTATAGGGTGCAACTAGGGCACAAGATACAGTTGGTTACAGGAGATAAGTACAATATTAACAAACTCCTATATCCTAACAATATACAGTTTAGCATCCCCCCTCAATCTGTACTTCCTTCACGAAGATTCAGATTGTATTTGTTGGAGACAAAAGGTGTCTCAGCTAGTGGTTTGGTGAAGATGTCCGCAACCTGTTCTTTGGAAGAGATGAACCTAACATCTAATGCTTTGGCTGCAACTCGTTCACGAACAAAATGGAAATCCACCTTGATGTGTTTTGTCCTGGCGTGGAACACTGGGTTAGCTGACAGGTAAGTGGCTCCTAGATTATCACACCACAAAGTTGGAGGACGTGGCATAAAGACTCCAAGCTCTCCAAGGACTAACTGTACCCAGATTATCTCAGCTGTACCATTTGCAATGGCCTTGTACTCAGACTTCGTGCTGGATTGCGAGACGGTGGCCTCCTTTCTGGAGCTCCACGATACAAGATTGGGACCAAGAAAGACAGCAAACCCTCATGTAGACCTGCGATCGTCACTGCACCCAGCCCAGTCTGCGTCAGAGAAATAACTCAACACCATGGACGGAGACTTGCGTATGGAGAGACTCATGCCACGGGTGTACTTCAAGTACCGCAAGTTCCGTTTAGCAGCTGAAAGATGTACAGTCGTTGGTGCATGGAGGAACTGACAGACACAATTCACAGCAAAGGAAATATCTGGTCGAGTCAGTGTCAGGTACTGAAGAGCGCCAACCAGACTGCGGTATTGAGTGTTGTCATCCTGAGAGAGAGGTACCCCATAATCCTTATTGATCTTTTCACTGGAGGACATGGGAGTAGTGGAAACCTTACAATTCTCCATGTTGGCACGATGAAGAATGTCGCCAATGTATTTATGTTGTGAAAGCATAATCCCCTGTGGCGACGATCTCACCTCAACTCCAAGGAAAAAAATGCAAGGGACCAAGATCCTTGAGAGCAAAAGTGGCATGAAGATCAGCAAGCAACCTGGTCGTGGCAGTAGGCGAGGAGCTGGCCACAATAATGTCATCAACATAGACAAGCATGAACATGGTGACACTGCCATGATGAAAGATAAACAAAGAAGTGTCTCCTTAGATGCCACAAAGCCAAGCTGAAGCAGTCGAGAGCTGAGCCTAGAGTACCAGGCTCTAGGTGCCTGTTTGAGTCCATAGATAGCTTTCTGCAGCTTGCACAAAGCCCGAGGAGCATTGGGAACCACAAATCTAGGAGGTTGCCGCATATATACCTGTTCCTGGAGAACTCCATGAAGGAAAGCATTCTGAACATCCAACAGGCGCAGACACCAACCGCGTGAGACAACAATGGAAAGGACCAAACGAACAATGACTGGTTTGACAACGGGGCTGAACGTATCATCATAGTCAAGACCATAGCGTTGTTTGAACCCTTTGGCAACAAGACGTGCCTTGTGACGATCAATAGTGGCATCAGCTTTGTACTTGATTTTGAAAACCCATTTGCAGTCAATGACATTGACATGAGGTGGTGGTGGAACTAAAGTCCACGTGCCATTGTGACGAAGTGCATCAAGCTCAGACTGCATAGCGGCACGCCAAGCCGGAGATGCCATAGCTTCACGATGATCACGAGGTTCCCGGGAGACCATAAAAGCATGTCTGGATGGGTCATAATTAATGGTGCCGTTCGTACATTGCACAACCTTGCGAGTATGATCGCGTGTGCGTGTCATCATCGTATGTGCAGCCGGTGCCGCAGCCCTGGGCGCAGAAGATCCAGAGGCGGGAGCTGCGGAGGGAAGAAGATCCGCCTGGGATCCCGTGTCACCAGCGGACACAGCAGACGGCATCAGATCGTCCCGGGATCCCGTGCCGCCAGCAGGTGCAGCAGGGGAATCCTGCGGCGATCCCGAGGAGGGACCAGGCGACGCGGGCACGTCTGACGCGGGACAAGGCCGACCCACCGGCTGGCGAGCGGGCACGTGGGCGCCTGCCTGCAGCGGGTTGGAGGCGACAGGGGGCGGGCCCGTGCCGGGCCCCGCCACTGGAGGGGGCGGGTCGGGCGATGGGGCGACCAGGCCGCCAGAAGGCGCCACGTGGGCCAACGGCGCCCCGCGACCGCCTGACGGGCTGCTGGGACGCGTGATCCGAGGCTGGATCCACTCCGGATCCCGTGCCCAGATATTCCTCGGACGCGGGATTGCCTGCCATACCTGGGATCGTCTGCGCCGAAGGGGATCCTGCATCCAAATTAGTAGACACAGCAGGTATACCATAGTTCATGTGGTCATGCGGAAATAAAAGTATGGTGTGTTCTGCAACGCGAGGTGGTATGGGAGAGGTAGAAGGGTTGGCAAAAGGAAAAATTGTTTCATCAAACGTGACATCCCTAGAAATATAGACACGAGCCGTGGGTAGATGAAGACATTTATATCCTTTGTGGCGAATGCTATAGCCAACGAACACACACTTTTGGGATCTAAAGGCAAGTTTGTGCGTGTTGTAGGGACGCATATTGGGCCAGCATGCACAACCAAACGTACGAAGAGACGTGTAGGGAGTCTATTGATGAGGTTTTTCCATAGGACTAAGATTGCCAATGACACGACTAGGGAGTCTATTGATGAGGTAGCAAGCTGAGAGATAGGCCTCATCCCAAAAATGAAGTGGCATGGACGCATGTGATAGTAAAGAGAGTCCCATGTCAACAATATGACGGTGCTTCTTTTCGGCCGAACCATTTTGCTGTTGTGTGTGTGGGCAAGAAACGTGATGCATAATGCGAAGTTGGCGAAAAAACGTGTTGCTAAGCTTCTCGTATTCCCCACCCCAGTCTGATTGAACACATAAAATCTTGCGAGATAGAAGGCGTTCAACATGAGCAAGAAAGTCACGTAAAACTTCAAACACATCACATTTTCTCTTGAGAAGGTAGATACACAAAAATTTACTATAAGCATCGATAAATGAAACATAGTACTGGAACCCACCAGAAGAAGTTTTGGCAGGTCCCCACACATCCGAAAAAATAAGTTCTAATGGAGAAGAAGAAACACTCGATGACCTAGGAAAGGGAAGCTGGTGTGCTTTGCCTTGTTGACATGCATTACACACATGGGTCATAGACCGACTAGAGGAAGCTAGTTTACTGGATGATAAAATTTGCTGAACGACTTGAATGGATGGGTGGCCAAGCCTGGCGTGCCTATCTTCAGCTGACAGCCGAACCGAAGACAGGGCATGATGGGATGACGGCCGAATGGGGTATAGCCCATTCTCACATCTGCCTTGAAGTAGAACCCTCTTGGTGATCAAATCCTTCATGAGAAAGTGAGTAGGGTAATACTTTAGATAAGCATGATTATCAACAGCAAGACGATTGACAGAGAGAAGGTTCTTGTCAGCATTAGGAACATGCAAAATATTGCGAAGTCTGAGATTGGCAGAGGGAGTAGGAAGAATTGCATGACCACGATGAGCTATGTGCAAACCTGATCCGTCAGCAGTGTGGATGCGATCTCTTCCTGGGTACTTCTCCCGGACGGTGAGGCGATCCAGATCGCCGGTGATGTGGTCCGTGGCGCCGGTGTCAGTGAACCAAGCAGGATCACCTAAGATGGAAGGAGGAGAAGCAGCGGCAAGCCCGGCCATCTTGGACTGTTGCGGTTGGAACGCATGATTATAGCGTTGGCCACACTCCGAGGCGTAATGCCCAGGGCCGCGGCAGAGTTGGCACTCGACGCGGTTATCGCCGCGGTCGCCGTAGTCACCGCGGTTTCCACCAAAGTCGCCTTGTTGGCGCGCGCCGCCGCCGCCGCGGTTCCCGCGATCGCCACCGCGAGAGTTGTTGTTGTAGTTGCCGCGATCTCCGGAGTTACCGCGGCCCTTGCCACGGTAGTTGCCCTTGCCCCGATTGGAGTTGTTGGTGTTGCCGTTGGAGTCTCGGGCGACGTAGTTGACGGAGGAGCCGCCATGTTGAAGATGAAGGCGAGCAGCATTGTACTCGCGGCGCCATTCGAAGGAGATCGCATGAGAGTAAAACTCACCAAGAGACATGCCCTCAGGACGGGTGGTGTACGCGGTGATGAGGGGCTCGTAGTCGCTGTCGAGGCCGGTGATGACAGCGGTGATGATGTCCTCCTCACGCATGGGGCGGCAGACAGCTGCAAGCTGGTCGGCGTTGACGCGGATTTTGGCGAAGTAATCCGCCATGGACAGAGTGCCTTTCCTGAAGACCGCCATTTCCATCTTGATCTGGACGATGCTGGCGCGGCAGTGGGCGGTGTACATCTCCTCGACATGAGACCAGATGGCCCGAGTGGTGTCCAACTGATGCACTTGCTGCAGCACCTCGTCGGAGAGAGAGGCGAGGAGGTAGCTGAGGATGATTTGATCCTGGCGAAACCAGGTGGCATACTCCGGATTGGGAGCACGCACCCCCTTGTCATCGGGGTCCAGAAGCTTGGCGGGAGCAGGAAGCGTGCCATCGACGTAGCCCATGGCGCCAGCTATACGCAGAGGAGGAAGGATTTGAGCCTTCCAGAGAAGAAAATTGGAGGTGGTGAGCTTGGCGGTGATAAGGCTAGCGGAGGGAGGAGGAATGGCAGAGGCCGGCGGGCCATTGAAGGCAGCGAGGAGGGAGAGCGTGGTTAGGGTAGCGGAAGAAGAGGCGGAAGCCGTGGGGGAGCCCATGGTGCGATCAAGCGAGTAGGCCTGATACCATGTGAAACGAGAGAGAGAGATTGGATCGGCGCACCAAACCTGATGGCCTCAGGATGTATTTATAGGGTGCAACTAGGGCACAAGATACAGTTGGTTACAAGAGATAAGTACAATATTAACAAACTTCTATATCCTAACAATATACAGTTTAACATATCTCTGCTAGCGCTCTCTGGTTGTGGCCACGCGCGCCTCTGTATGCTGCACGCCGTTGTGGCTTGGCTGATGCACGCCGTCGTGCGAGTGCTTCCTGCTCTGAGCAACGCACCGGGAACACCCGCACCTAGAGGCCGACAGACTCTTTTTCCCCAGTTCCCCAGCGAGGTACGCCTCATAAAATTTACGGACGATGTCGATGCCCCAACAGATCGTTGGACGGGTGGAACAGTAGTGCCAGCTCGGGAAGAGCGGTACTGCAGGTCAGCGGCTGCGACGCTACGGCGCAGGACAACATGCTTCTTCAGGAGCACTTCGGCAGCAACACCATGGTGTCGCCCATGGTCCCAGACGTGGAAGGAGTGCACTCCGGACGAGCGGTTGTTGTATATACGATTGCATCGGGTGAACTAGAGGTACGGTACTTTGGTCTTGTGTGAAATATACTACTATATTATACTGGCTAAGCTAAGGGCTCCCACCTTTTTTCAAAAAAAAAATCAAGTGCTCTCTGAAATTGTCATGTGGCAATTAGCGAATAGTGTGCATGAATAGTACCCCTGCCAATAGTAATTGTATTTATATTAATTAATTAATTATGAATAGTAATCTCATATGAATAGTCGTAGCCAAACACTAAGCGTATATAAACAAAACTTTGAGTGAATAGTGCGCTCCATGAACATTGTTTTTTCATAATGCAAACACACATAGAATAATGGTGTGAATAGTAATTAATTGTGAACAATATTACGTGTTAACGGTATTTCCATATGAAGAGTATTTTTTAAAACAAAAATATATTTTTGTAAAAAAGTTGAGACTTCTACACATCAAAGAGAAGAGACTCATTTGTGCAAATTTTTACGCCGAGATGACACCCTTGGATTAACATAAATCACTCAGGGAAGAAAGGGAGGAACGGAAAAGGCAAAAGCTAATTTTTACGCAGTGAGTGATTTATGTTAGAACGATATGTGTTTATTCACGCGGCCACAGTTTAAATAAATCTTCATGGACATTTATCTTTTTTTGCAGTCTCATCCGCTCACTTGGTTTCTTCTTTTTTGGAAATTCTTTTGGCTTCAATAATTCAACACGTGTTCACGGAGTGCACAGTAATATTATTTATTTTTCCCTTATCATTAATCTACACTAACGATGAGAAATCACTAAGGAAACTGCATACATTTGCAATAATTAATTTTCACGATAAAGCAATTACATGGTGCGTTTGAAGTGTTGCATGTTCATGCTTTCCTGTTTGACACATGTCTTCGGTTATTTGGCTCGTTTATTCTTGGTTTTGTGAGTTTTTTTTGTTAAAGGCCGATCCAGCTAGTCCGCTTTCTGTGTGTGCACTGCGTTACTGTGTTGTGTGACCATGCCTCACTGCAAGCCATGTGTGCCATCAACAGGATTGTGGGTACTTCGGTTACTGCCACGTATATTTGTTTCAGCAGTGATTTATGTGATGGTGTGAAGCCAATCTACTGAGGGGCTTAAGCGGCGGTTCATGAAACAACACAGGCCTTCTTCTCTCCCATCTATCTTAGCTCTCCTTCCCTCTCGGCTTATGGAAAGGCGGTTGCAGCATGGCGTCATCTCCCTGTACACAAACAACATCACCATGTCCTCCCCCACGCGCGCTATGGGAGCTAATGGCCTACCGGACACGAATTTAGCGCCGCCTACCCTGCTCCTTCACTATCACGCCGCCGACCAGCGCTGATGGGAGACCGCCGTCTTAAGTTTGCTAGAGCCTTTCTGCGGGTGAAAGGTGGCCTAGCTCCACCATACGAAGGAAAACCGCCGCTAGCTCTATGAGGGTGGTCGCGGCATGCTGCCGGAGATGGAATGTTCGATGGGTAGGCAGCCGCGGATGGGCTACTCGACTGGTCGGCAAACATAATTCAATTCCCGGCCATGCATATTGTCGATAAGGCCAACTCCGGCCATCCTGGGATGTCCATGTGCCACATCCTCTACAACTAAATCATGAGGTAATCCAAGAATATGTAGTGACTCAACCACAATCGCTTCATTCTATTCGCTGACCACAAATACATGCTCTTGTAGATATAAGAAATACTCAAAAGAAATTATGTTACGTAGTTGAGATAATGCTAATTTTTCCTTGTGTTCCGACCACAGTTTGTCACAATTAAACAACAAGTCTTAAAACGAGTAAGAAAAAAAGAGTGACCAGTAAAAAGTGATATAACCATATGCTCATTTGACAGGGATGCAATGCACGTGAAAAAAGGCCGAGCAGAAGATCAAGAAGGCTGATGCCAACAGAGGCCAAGTCAGTATGAAACTGAGATTGGGACAATAAATTTAGCAACTTAGACCCCGTTTGGCAGCAGAGTATTGCAAAAACTACAGTATTGAAAAACTAGAGTATTTTAGCCTATAGGTACTAGATACCACAGTTTTGTCATATCAAAGTATTTCGTAGTATTAAGAATACTGTGACGTGTTTGGTTGGCGCTTGACGCTTGACGCTTGTTTACAACCACGTAAATTAGCTAGCCGTCTCATAGCAGTTACAAACATGCGCGTTCTTAGCTGGCCAGTGATTGACTGAACGGCCATGCACTCACAAACAAACCCCGTGGCATGCTAGGTATCAGCGTTGGCGGGAGCACAGCGAAGCGGCATATGGCAGCTCGCGCCGTCGCTCTGGCTTGGCTGAGGCTTGGCCAACAGCGGTGCATAGCTCCGAGCGTGAGCGGTCGAGGCAGTGCATTCGCCGCTAGCAGCGGCGAGCAAGGCCGCGACATGGCAGCAGGACACACGTACGACACGGCTATGACCGCACGCAAAGAGACATGTGCAGGCTTGGCCAGCAACGTTGGGGGCTCGCGTTGCAGTCATCAGCGTGACCATGGTTTGAGGTGGCCAGCGGGCTGACTAGATGCACGACCCATAGGAGGAGAGAAGGAGGAGCGCAAGCGGAAGTACGATGGACACCATTTTTTCCATTGCCGTAGTATGATTTGTCCAAGACCGACAATCCTCCACAATAGGGCAGCGGCGACGACTTGGGAGCGAGGAAGGCGATAAACAAACACACTCGTTTTCTTAAAAGAGGTTTGGGGTTCATTTTTGAATACAGAGAAAATACCACAGTTTTGATAATACTACAATATTAAATACCACAGTTTTTGGGGTAGCCGAACAGCTCATAGTAATTAAAACTGTAGTAATTTAGAAAACTGCAGTTTTCTCGTAATACTTAGAAAAAAACTAAGCTATCAAACAGGGCCTTAGCTGGCCCTAAGAAAAAGCGGAGTACGGTGTGCTCTATGAAAATGCTCAACACTGGCAAGTTAGTTTTTTATATGTGCTTTACATGTTATGAATTTTGTTCTTTCGAAATTCCATTTCTTTGACAAACTACTTTGGTACAATTTTAATCATGCCATAATATATATGAAATAAGTAATTTGCAAGAAATACATGGTTTTGCTGTTAATATCCTTCCATGTACTAAAAGATGTGATGTGCCACTTCTGTCTTTGTTCTCATGTAGACAGTTGAAAGTGCCACTTCATTACACTATTATCAGTTCTTTAAGTTATTTCTTTATTGAAATCAACTTCGTTCATGTTCCCAAGTAATCTTAATTATATGCTAGTTCTAGCTAACATGGATGTCCCTTGATATGGAATTTCTATTAGATGTTCCCAGTTTAATAAAGATTATTTTG
>NC_041392.1:45962426-45988822 GCF_002162155.2 Triticum dicoccoides
CAACAATTATAGCTTGGCATGAAACCGTGCCGAAGCAGATGCATGTGAACATCTCTTGAGGAAGAGTAACCCTTCTGATTCTTACAGATAACACATGGACAGATAACAAAACCCCCCTGCTTGTTCGCATTAGCCACTACGAGGAAATCTTTCAAACCCGTAGTGAACTCGCCGGAGAGTCGGTTACCGTACATCCATTGCCGATTCATCTGCATTATTATAATATAAAATATATAATTAACCATCATGCATTTGTTAAACTAACTAGCTACAAACAATATAAATTAAACAATGAACTGCACACATGCATATTTTATCAATGACACACATGCATGAAAGGTTCAAGTTGCTAACCGCGATCGAGGAGGAAAAAATAAATGAGGAACCTCAAGTGTGGCTCCAACACTTCATATCATGTTTGTTTCACCCTCTTAGGGCATTTCATCAAACAACTTGTGTGCATAAGAGGAACCAAAAGCAAACCTACACCCCCTTGTGAAGCTTGTGAAGAGAAGTGGCACCAAATGGCTAAGTGAGCGTGCTGAACTGGTATATATAGGGGAGGAGCTTTAGTCGCGGTTGGCCTGGCCAACCGCGACTAAAGGCCTTTGCGCACCTTTAGTCGCGGTTGGCCTGGCCAACCGCGACTAAAGCCCCTCACGTGCACCAGCTGGCCACCGAGCGCCCTGGGCCCAGGCCTTTGGTCGCGGTTCGTCTGCCGAACCGCGACTAAAGACTTCATTAGTCGCGGTTCCTACAGTTTCGCGACTAATGGGGCTGGACGGAAGCCTCTTTTTCTACCAGTGGTCAAAGGAAGAGATACTTGACATTGGCAAAGCTCTAGCAAACGAACTACACGATCTTTGTGCTAGGCTTAGGATTGGGTCTTGTCCATCACATCATTCTCCTAATGATGTGATCCCGTTATCAACGACATCCAATGTCCATAGCCAGGAAACCATGACTATCTGTTGATCACAACGAGCTAGTCAACTAGAGGCTCACTAGGGACATATTGTGGTCTATGTATTCACACGTGTATTACGATTTCCGGATAATACAGTTATAGCATGAATAAAAGACAATTATCATGAACAAGGAAATATAATAATAACACTTTTATTATTGCCTCTAGGGCATATTTCCAACAGTCTCCCACTTGCACTAGAGTCAATAATCTAGTTCACATCGCCATGTGATTAACACTCACAGGTCACATCGCCATGTGACTAATACCCAAGAGTTTTAGGTTTGATCATGTTGCTTGTGAGAGAGGTTTTAGTCAACGGGTCCGAACCTTTAAGATCCGTGTGTGCTTTACAAATCTCTATGTCATCTCCTAGATGTAGCTACCATGCTCTATTTGGAGCTATTCCAAATAACTGTTCTACTTGGGGCTATTCTAAATTGTTGCCCCATAATACGTATCCGGTATCTCTTCTTAGAGCTATCCGGATAGGTGTTAAGCTTGCATCGATGTAACCTTTACGACGAACTCTTTTACCACCTCCATAATCGAGAAAATTCCTTAGTCCACTAGTTACCAAGGATAACTTTGACCGCTGTCTGTGATCCATTCATGGATCACTCTTGTACCCCTTGACTGACTCATGGCAAGGCACACTTCAGGTGCGGTACTCAGCATGGCATACTGTAGAGCCTATGTCTTAAGCATAGGGGACGACCTTCCTCCTTTCTCTCTATTCTGCCGAGGTCGAGCTTTAAGTCTTAACTTCGTATCTTACAACTCAGGCAAGAACTCCTTCTTTGACTGGTCGATCTTGAACACCTTCAAGATCATGTCAAGGTATGTGCTCATTTGAAAGTATTATTAAGCATTTTGATCTATCCTTATAGATCTTGATGCTCAATGTTCAAGTAGCTTAATCCAGGCTTTCCATTGAAAAACACTTTCAAAATAACCCTATATGCTTTCCAGAAATTCTACGTCATTTCTGATCAACAATATGTCAACAACATATACTCATCAGAAATTCTATAGTGCTCCCACTCACTTCTTTGGAAATACAAGTTTCTCATAAACTTTGTACAAACCCAAAATCTTTGATCATCTCATCAAAGCGTACATTCCAACTCCGAGATGCTTACTCCAGTTCTTAGAAGGATCGCTGGAGCTAGCATACCTTTTAGCATCCTTAGGATCGACAAAACTTTTCTGATTGTATTGCATACAACCTTTCCTTACGAAAACTGGTAAGGAAACTTGTCTTGACATCCATCTGCCAGATTTCATAAATGCAGCTAGTGCTAACATGATTCCGACGGACTTTAAGCATCGCTACGAGTGAGAAAATCTCATCGTAGTGAACTCCTTGAACTTGTCGGAAAACACTTCGCCACAAGTCGAGCTTCATAGATGGTGACATTACCATCCACGTCCGTCTTCTTCTTAAAAGATCCATTTATCTCAATGGATTGCCGATCATCGGGCAAGTCCATCAAAGTCCATGCTTTGTTCTGATATATGCATAAAGCTATGCATTGTATACTACCCCTCCGTCCCATAATATAAGATCATTTTTCATCTAACATAGCTTGAAATATGATCTTATATTACGGGACGGAGGGGGTACAAAATATATTGTATACATGTCCTACTTTATATCTATGAATGATCAGTAGTACATTTTCTTGGAGTTCTTGGATCCTATCAAATCAATGTGCGCTAACCATAGAAGTGTTTTCTTCATGGGTTATGCTTACGTATCATAATTGAAACTTATAGTGGATATCACTCACTTATATGCAAAATTTCATGTTTTTACAACAACCGTTTTGTTAACATTCATCTTTGCAGTAAGCATTCAAGAAACTTTCATCTTTAGTGGGAGATTTTAAATAAAAGAAGTGAACTTCTTCTCCTTTGTTTATCTATTCATGTTTCCTACCATATATGCAGAAAATGCTATTATTTATATCCTATGAAATTTGCATGCGGTTGCACAAAGAAGTATAATAAAAAAGATTCTAACTTTAACTATAAAATTTTGGAAAATTATTGACATGGTATAGCTAATTGGTTTTGGTTCCGTATCACACATGCTGCACGTTGAAGATTACTCACCTGGGTGAAATAGAAGTCGTAAAAATATTTCGCAATTTTGTATTCTCCTATTTCTTAGTAATATATTCATAAAAACAACAATTAAAGCTACATCGGCAAGAGGGACTATGTCTATATCAAAAAAGTGATGTATTTTAGAATTTCAAAAGAGTAATAGCTAGCTTGTGCGTCTGCACGGGTTGATGACTAGTACGCTTAACCCAAGATACATCTCGCTTTTCACAGACACCCTTTAAATTTAGAGGATTATTTGTTTCTATTATAAGTTTTAGTCGTTTCTAGCCAATCCCTAAACTTAGAGGACTAAAACTTAAATTGGCTCATACATTACATTGAACACTTGATATCGACTCCGCGGCGAGCTGCGGCGATGCTGTCCACGCCGACAACACAGGAAAGCATGTTTTGGTGAGAGCTCTAATGTCGATGTCTCTTCTGCGCCGCACATCTCTCCGGCACTGCCTGCATGTAGGGCTCCACGGTCGCAGAAGCTCAGCAGGTATATCTTGTGAAACGAGAGAGAGAGAGAGAGAGAGAGAGAGAGAGAGAGAGAGAGAGAGAGAGAGTGGATCGGCGCATCAAACCTGGTGGCCTCAGGATGTATTTATAGGGTGCAACTAGGGCACAAGATACAGTTGGTTACAGGAGATAAGTACAATATTAACAACCTCCTATATCCTAACAATATACAGTTTAGCATCCCCCCTCAATCTGTACTTCCTTCACGAAGATTCAGATTGTATCTGTTGGAGACAAAAGGTGTCTCAGCTAGTGGTTTGGTGAAGATGTCCGCAACCTGTTCTTTGGAAGAGATGAACCTAACATCTAATGCTTTGGCTGCAACTCGTTCACGAACAAAATGGAAATCCACCTCGATGTGTTTTGTCCTGGCGTGGAACACTGGGTTAGCTGACAGGTAAGTGGCTCCTAGATTATCACACCACAAAGTTGGAGGACGTGGCATAAAGACTCCAAGCTCTCCAAGGACTAACTGTACCCAGATTATCTCAGCTGTACCATTTGCAATGGCCTTGTACTCAGACTTCGTGCTGGATTGCGAGACGGTGGCCTACTTTCTGGAGCTCCACGATACAAGATTGGGACCAAGAAAGACAGCAAACCCTCATGTAGACCTGCGATCGTCACTGCACCCAGCCCAGTCTGCGTCAGAGAAATAACTCAACACCATGGACGGAGACTTGCGTATGGAGAGACTCATGCCACGGGTGTACTTCAAGTACCGCAAGTTCCGTTTAGCAGCTGAAAGATGTACAGTCGTTGGTGCATGGAGGAACTGACAGACACAATTCACAGCAAAGGAAATATCTGGTCGAGTCAGTGTCAGGTACTGAAGAGCGCCAACCAGACTGCGGTATTGAGTGTTGTCATCCTGAGAGAGAGGTACCCCATAATCCTTATTGATCTTTTCACTGGAGGACATGGGAGTAGTGGAAACCTTACAATTCTCCATGTTGGCACGATGAAGAATGTCGCCAATGTATTTATGTTGTGAAAGCATAATCCCCTGTGGCGACGATCTCACCTCAACTCCAAGGAAAAAATGCAAGGGACCAAGATCCTTGAGAGCAAAAGTGGCATGAAGATCAGCAAGCAACCTGGTCGTGGCAGTAGGCGAGGAGCTGGCCACAATAATGTCATCAACATAGACAAGCATGAACATGGTGACACTGCCATGATGAAAGATAAACAAAGAAGTGTCTCCTTTAGATGCCACAAAGCCAAGCTGAAGCAGTCGAGAGCTGAGCCTAGAGTACCAGGCTCTAGGTGCCTGTTTGAGTCCATAGATAGCTTTCTGCAGCTTGCACAGAGCCCGAGGAGCATTGGGAACCACAAATCGAGGAGGTTGCCGCATATATACCTGTTCCTGGAGAACTCCATGAAGGAAAGCATTCTGAACATCCAAGAGGCGCAGACACCAACCGCGTGAGACAACAATGGAAAGGACCAAACGAACAGTGACTGGTTTGACAACGGGGCTGAACGTATCATCATAGTCAAGACCATAGCGTTGTTTGAACCCTTTGGCAACAAGACGTGCCTTGTGACGATCAATAGTGGCATCAGCTTTGTACTTGATTTTGAAAACCCATTTGCACTCAATGACATTGACATGAGGTGGTGGTGGAACTAAAGTCCACGTGCCATTGTGACGAAGTGCATCAAGCTCAGACTGCATAGCGGCACGCCAAGCCGGAGATGCCATAGCTTCACGATGATCACGAGGTTCCCGGGAGACCATAAAAGCACGTCTGGATGGGTCATAATTAATGGTGCCGTTCGTACATTGCACAACCTTGCGAGTATGATCGCGTGTGCGTGTCATCATCGTATGTGCAGCCGGTGCCGTAGCCCTGGGCGCAGAAGATCCAGAGGCGGGAGCTGCGGAGGGAAGAAGATCCGCCTGGGATCCCGTGTCACCAGCGGACACAGCAGACGGCATCGGATCGTCCCGGGATCCCGTGCCGCCAGCAGGTGCAGCAGGGGAATCCTGCGGCGATCCCGAGGAGGGACTAGGCGACGCGGGCACGTCTGACGCGGGACAAGGCCGACCCACCGGCTGGCGAGCGGGCACGTGGGCGCCTGCCTGCAGCGGGTTGGAGGCGACAGGGGGCGGGCCCGTGCCGGGCCCCGCCACTGGAGGGGGCGGGTCGGGCGATGGGGCGACCAGGCCGCCAGAAGGCGCCACGTGGGCCAACGGCGCCCCGCGACCGCCTGACGGGCTGCTGGGACGCGTGATCCGAGGCTGGATCCACTCCGGATCCCGTGCCCAGATATTCCTCGAACGCGGGATTGCCTGCCATACCTGGGATCGTCTGCGCCGAAGGGGATCCTGCATCCAAATTAGTAGACACAGCAGGTATACCATAGTTCATGTGGTCATGCGGAAATAAAAGTATGGTGTGTTCTGCAACGCGAGGTGGTATGGGAGAGGTAGAAGGGTTGGCAAAAGGAAAAATTGTTTCATCAAACGTGACATCCCTAGAAATATAGACACGAGCCGTGGGTAGATGAAGACATTTATATCCTTTGTGGCGAATGCTATAGCCAACGAACACACACTTTTGGGATCTAAAGGCAAGTTTGTGCGTGTTGTAGGGACGCATATTGGGCCAGCATGCACAACCAAACGTACGAAGAGACGTGTAGGGAGTCTATTGATGAGGTTTTTCCATAGGACTAAGATTGCCAATGACACGACTAGGGAGTCTATTGATGAGGTAGCAAGCTGAGAGATAGGCCTCATCCCAAAAACGAAGTGGCATGGACGCATGTGATAGTAAAGAGAGTCCCATGTCAACAATATGACCGTGCTTCTTTTCGGCCGAACCATTTTGCTGTTGTGTGTGTGGGCAAGAAACGTGATGCATAATGCGAAGTTGGCGAAAAAACATGTTGCTAAGCTTCTCGTATTCCCCACCCCAGTCTGATTGAACACATAAAATCTTGCGAGATAGAAGGTGTTCAACATGAGCAAGAAAGTCACGTAAAACTTCGAACACATCACATTTTCTCTTGAGAAGGTAGATACACAAAAATTTACTATAAGCATCGATAAATGAAACATAGTACTGGAACCCACCAGAAGAAGTTTTGGCAGGTCCCCACACATCCGAAAAAATAAGTTCTAATGGAGAAGAAGAAACACTCGATGACCTAGGAAAGGGAAGCTGGTGTGCTTTGCCTTGTTGACATGCATTACACACATGGGTCATAGACCGACTAGAGGAAGCTAGTTTACTGGATGATAAAATTTGCTGAACGACTTGAATGGATGGGTGGCCAAGCCTGGCGTGCCTATCTTCAGCTGACAGCCGAACCGAAGACAGGGCATGATGGGATGACGGCCGAATGGGGTATAGCCCATTCTCACATCTGCCTTGAAGTAGAACCCTCTTGGTGATCAAATCCTTCATGAGAAAGTGAGTAGGGTAATACTTTAGATAAGCATGATTATCAACAACAAGACGATTGACAGAGAGAAGGTTCTTGTCAGCATTAGGAACATGCAAAATATTGCGAAGTCTGAGATTGGCAGAGGGAGTAGGAAGAATTGCATGACCACGATGAGCTATGTGCAAACCTGATCCGTCAGCAGTGTGGATGCGATCTCTTCCTGGGTACTTCTCCCGGACGGTGAGGCGATCCAGATCGCCGGTGATGTGGTCCGTGGCGCCGGTGTCAGTGAACCAAGCAGGATCACCTAAGATGGAAGGAGGAGAAGCAGCGGCAAGCCCGGCCATCTTGGACTGTTGCGGTTGGAACGCAAGATTATAGCGTTGGCCACACTCCGAGGCGTAATGCCCAGGGCCGCGGCAGAGTTGGCACTGGACGCGGTTATCTCCGCGGTCGCCGTAGTCACCGCGGTTTCCACCAAAGTCGCCTTGTTGGCGCGCGCCGCCGCCGCTGCGGTTCCCGCGATCGCCACCGCAAGAGTTGTTGTTGTAGTTGCCGCGATCTCCGGAGTTACCGCGGAACTTGCCACGGTAGTTGCCCTTGCCCCGATTGGAGTTGTTGGTGTTGCCGTTGGAGTCTCGGGCGACGTAGTTGACGGAGGAGCCGCCATGTTGAAGATGAAGGCGAGCAGCATTGTACTCGCGGCGCCGTTCGAAGGAGATCGCATGAGAGTAAAACTCACCAAGAGACATGCCCTCGGGACGGGTGGTGTACGCGGTGATGAGGGGCTCGTTGTCGTTGTCGAGGCCGGTGATGACAGCGGTGATGATGTCCTCCTCACGCATGGGGCGGCAGACAGCTGCAAGCTGGTCGGCGTTGACGCGGATTTTGGCGAAGTAATCCGCCATGGACAAAGTGCCTTTCCTGAAGACCGCCATTTCCATCTTGATCTGGACGATGCTGGCGCGGCAGTGGGCGGTGTACATCTCCTCGACATGAGACCAGATGGCCCGAGTGGTGTCCAACTGATGCACTTGCTGCAGCACCTCGTCGGAGAGAGAGGCGAGGAGGTAGCTGAGGATGATTTGATCCTGGCGAAACCAGGTGGCATACTCCGGATTGGGAGCACGCACCCCCTTGTCATCGGGGTCCAAAAGCTTGGCGGGAGCAGGAAGCGTGCCATCGATGTAGCCCATGGCGCCAGCTATACGCAGAGGAGGAAGGATTTGAGCCTTCCAGAGAAGAAAATTGGAGGTGGTGAGCTTGGCGGTGATAAGGCTAGCGGAGGGAGGAGGAATGGCAGAGGCCGGCGGGCCATTGAAGGCAGCGAGGAGGGAGAGCGTGGTTAGGGTAGCGGAAGAAGAGGCGGAAGCCGTGGGGGAGCCCATGGTGCGATCAAGCGAGTAGGCCTGATACCATGTGAAACGAGAGAGAGAGATTGGATCGGCGCACCAAACCTGGTGGCCTCAGGATGTATTTATAGGGTGCAACTAGGGCACAAGATACAGTTGGTTACAAGAGATAAGTACAATATTAACAAACTTCTATATCCTAACAATATACAGTTTAACATATCTCTGCTAGCGCTCTCTGGTTGTGGCCACGCGCGCCTCTGTATGCTGCACGCCGTTGTGGCTTGGCTGATGCACGCCGTCGTGCGAGTGCTTCCTGCTCTGAGCAACGCACCGGGAACACCCGCACCTAGAGGCCGACAGACTCTTCTTCCCCAGTTCCCCAGCGAGGTACGCCTCATAAAATTTACGGACGATGTCGATACCCCAACAGATCGTTGGACGGGTGGAACAGTAGTGCCAGCTCGGGAAGAGCGGTACTGCAGGTCAGCGGCTGCGACGCTACGGCGCAGGACAACATGCTTCTTCAGGAGCACTTCGGCAGCAACACCATGGTGTCGCCCATGGTCCCAGACGTGGAAGGAGTGCACTCCGGACGAGCGGTTGTTGTATATACGATTGCATCGGGTGAACTAGCGGTACGTTACTTTGGTCTTGTGTGAAATATACTACTATATTATACTGGCTAAGCTAAGGGCTCCCACCTTTTTTTCAAAAAAAAAAATCAAGTGCTCTCTGAAATTGTCATGTGGCAATTAGCGAATAGTGTGCATGAATAGTACCCCTGCCAATAGTAATTGTATTTATATTAATTAATTAATTATGAATAGTAATCTCATATGAATATTCGTAGCCAAACACTAAGCGTATATAAACAAAACTTTGAGTGAATAGTGCGCTCCATGAACATTGTTTTTTCATAATGCAAACACACATAGAATAATGGTGTGAATAGTAATTAATTGTGAACAATATTACGTGTTAACGGTATTTCCATATGAAGAGTATTTTTTAAAACAAAAATATATTTTTGTAAACAAATTGAGACTTCTACACATCAAAGAGAAGAGACTCATTTGTGCAAATTTTTACGCCGAGATGACACCCTTGGATTAACATAAATCACTCAGGGAAGAAAGGGAGGAACGGAAAAGGCAAAAGCTAATTTTTACGCAGTGAGTGATTTATGTTAGAACGATATGTGTTTATTCACGCGGCCACAGTTTAAATAAATCTTCATGGACATTTATCTTTTTTTGCAGTCTCATCCGCTCACTTGGTTTCTTCTTTTTTGGAAATTCTTTTGGCTTCAATAATTCAACACGTGTTCACGGAGTGCACAGTAATATTATTTATTTTTCCCTTATCATTAATCTACACTAACGATGAGAAATCACTAAGGAAACTGCATACATTTGCAATAATTAATTTTCACGATAAAGCAATTACATGGTGCGTTTGAAGTGTTGCATGTTCATGCTTTCCTGTTTGACACATGTCTTCGGTTATTTGGCTCGTTTATTCTTGGTTTTGTGAGTTTTTTTTGTTAAAGGCCGATCCAGCTAGTCCGCTTTCTGTGTGTGCACTGCGTTACTGTGTTGTGTGACCATGCCTCACTGCAAGCCATGTGTGCCATCAACAGGATTGTGGGTACTTCGGTTACTGCCACGTATATTTGTTTCAGCAGTGATTTATGTGATGGTGTGAAGCCAATCTACTGAGGGGCTTAAGCGGCGGTTCATGAAACAACACAGGCCTTCTTCTCTCCCATCTATCTTAGCTCTCCTTCCCTCTCGGCTTATGGAAAGGCGGTTGCAGCATGGCGTCATCTCCCTGTACACAAACAACATCACCATGTCCTCCCCCACGCGCGCTATGGGAGCTAATGGCCTACCGGACACGAATTTAGCGCCGCCTACCCTGCTCCTTCACTATCACGCCGCCGACCGGCGCTGATGGGAGACCGCCGTCTTAAGTTTGCTAGAGCCTTTCTGCGGGTGAAAGGTGGCCTAGCTCCACCATACGAAGGAAAACCGCCGCTAGCTCTATGAGGGTGGTCGCGGCATGCTGCCGGAGATGGAATGTTCGATGGGTAGGCAGCCGCGGATGGGCTACTCGACTGGTCGGCAAACATAATTCAATTCCCGGCCATGCATATTGTCGATAAGGCCAACTCCGGCCATCCTGGGATGTCCATGTGCCACATCCTCTACAACTAAATCATGAGGTAATCCAAGAATATGTAGTGACTCAACCACAATCGCTTCATTCTATTCGCTGACCACAAATACATGCTCTTGTAGATATAAGAAATACTCAAAAGAAATTATGTTACGTAGTTGAGATAATGCTAATTTTTCCTTGTGTTCCGACCACAGTTTGTCACAATTAAACAACAAGTCTTAAAACGAGTAAGAAAAAAAGAGTAACCAGTAAAAAGTGATATAACCATATGCTCATTTCACAGGGATGCAATGCACGTGAAAAAAGGCCGAGCAGAAGATCAAGAAGGCTGATGCCAACAGAGGCCAAGTCAGTATGAGACTGAGATTGGGACAATAAATTTAGCAACTTAGGCCCCGTTTGGCAGCAGAGTATTGCAAAAACTACAGTATTGAAAAACTAGAGTATTTTAGCCTATAGGTACTAGATACCACAGTTTTGTCATATCAAAGTATTTCGTAGTATTAAGAATACTGTGACGTGTTTGGTTGGCGCTTGACGCTTGACGCTTGTTTACAACCACGTAAATTAGCTAGCTGTCTCATAGCAGTTACAAACATGCGCGTTCTTAGCTGGCCAGTGATTGACTGAACGGCCATGCACTCACAAACAAACCCCGTGGCATGCTAGGTATCAGCGTTGGCGGGAGCACAGCGAAGCGGCATATGGCAGCTCGCGCCGTCGCTCTGGCTTGGCTGAGGCTTGGCCAACAGCGGTGCATAGCGGCGAGCGTGAGCGGTCGAGGCAGTGCATTCGCCGCTAGCAGCGGCGAGCAAGGCCGCGACATGGCAGCAGGACACACGTACGACACGGCTATGACCGCACGCAAAGAGACATGTGCAGGCTTGGCCAGCAACGTTGGGGGCTCGCGTTGCAGTCATCAGCGTGACCATGGTTTGAGGTGGCCAGCGGGCTGACTAGATGCACGACCCCTAGGAGGAGCGAAGGAGGAGCGCAAGCGGAAGTACGATGGACACCATTTTTTCCATTGCCGTAGTATGATTTGTCCAAGACCGACAATCCTCCACAATAGGGCAGCGGCGACGACTTGGGAGCGAGGAAGGCGATAAACAAACACACTCGTTTTCTTAAAAGATGTTTGGGGTTCTTTTTTTAATACAGAGAAAATACCACAGTTTTGATAATACTACAATATTAAATACCACAGTTTTTGGGGTAGCCAAACAGCTCATAGTAATTAAAACTGTAGTAATTTAGAAAACTGCAGTTTTCTCATAATACTTAGAAAAAAACTAAGCTATCAAACAGGGCCTTAGCTGGCCCTAAGAAAAAGCGGAGTACGGTGTGCTCTATGAAAATGCTCAACACTGGCAAGTTAGTTTTTTATATGTGCTTTACATGTTATGAATTTTGTTCTTTCGAAATTCCATTTCTTTGACAAACTACTTTGGTACAATTTTAATCATGCCATAATATATATGAAATAAGTAATTTGCAAGAAATACATGGTTTTGCTCTTAATATCCTTCCATGTACTAAAAGATGTGATGTGCCACTTCTGTCTTTGTTCTCATGTAGACAGTTGAAAGTGCCACTTCATTACACTATTATCAGTTCTTTAAGTTATTTCTTTATTGAAATCAACTTCGTTCATGTTCCCAAGTAATCTTAATTATATGCTAGTTCTAGCTAACATGGATGTCCCTTGATATGGAATTTCTATTAGATGTTCCCAGTTTAATAAAGATTATTTTGGGCAACACTTACATTGAAATATAGTTTTGCAAAGAAATTTCTCTGGACAATTTGTAAGTATTACTTTTCCCCTGAATTTGGAGTCTGGAGTTCATCTGTTTTAGTTCACCTAATCACCTATGTTTCGAGCTACTACCTTGTTTACACATGGTCTCATCGCTGATTGACCAAGATGCTTAATCACATGGTCTCATCGCTGATCAACCAAGATGCTACTACCTTGTTTACACACACAATGACACGGTACAGGGTGGGCCTCCACATCTACTTACTGCTCAGGTTGTTTTTATGATATGCAGGTTCAAAAGTTGTGATGCAAACTCAAATGGCGAAGATTCAAAATGTTATGCTTTGTGCATGATGGCTCATCTGTTTCTATATTTATCTTTTTCAAATATTCCAGTTGGGTTGCTTTTAGCATTTTTGGTTTGCCACTTACTTTGCTATATTTTTTACTAACAATATGCATTTCATTGGAGTTTGATGGTTATTTATGACATCTGAACTCTCCATTTTTGTTACTGTTCAAATGACATTTGTCTGTCTAAATTTTTTGTTACCACCTAATGAATCTGCATGGATGTCATCAATGTCATCAATCAGGACAGGATTTAATTATTCTGAAATTGGACTTTGAGAAAGCTTTTGATATGATTGAGCATGAAGCTATCAAGAAGCTGCTAATTTCTAGAGGCTTTGGACCTAGATGGATTATGTGGATGGATATGATTTTCTCTTCTGGGCTCTCTTCTGTGCTGCTCAATGGTGTCCCTGGAAAACAGTTTTTATGTAAAAGAGGAGTCAGGCAAGGTGATCCTATCTCACCTTTATTGTTTGTCATAGCTGCTGATCTGCTCCAAACAATTCTCAATGAGGCAATGAAGAATGGTCTGATCTCTGCCCCTCTGCATGCTAATGTTGATCAGGATTTTCCTATAATTCAATATGCAGATGATACAGTCCTTCTTATGCATGCTAATGCTGCCCAATTGCATCAGCTCAAAAATCTGCTTATGTACTTCAGCACATTCACTGGATTGAGGGTTAATTACGAAAAATCAGTAATTGTCCCCATCAACACTGCAAATGACAAAATGCTGGATTTGGCTAATATTATGGGTTGCAAAGTTGGGTCTCTCCCCTTCACATATTTGGGTTTACCTCTCTGTCTCTCCAAACCAAAGATTGAGGATTTCATGCCCATTATGCAAAGAATTGAAAGACGGCTGGCTTGTTGTTCCTCCCTTTTATCATGGGACAAACTAGTTCTGGTTAAGTCTGTTTTTTACAGCTTGCCCATTTTCTTCATGTGTACTCTAGCTCTGCCCTCTGTTGTCATGGAACAAATTAAGAAATACCTCAAGCATTTCTTCTGGAGGAAATATGGTATGGAAGACAGAGGCACTGCCCTGATTGCTTGGGACAAAGTTTGCCAGCCCAAAGACAAAGGAGGTCTGGGAGTTTTGGATATTGCCAGTCATAATAAATGCTTACTTATGAAACATGTCCACAAATTCCTAAATCAACAGGACATTCCCTGGGTCAAATTGATTTGGGAGGCTTATTATCCAAATAGAATGATTTCTACTGCTCCACAAGGATCATTTTGGTGGAAATCTATTCTCAAGCTAGTACCTGAATTTAGGCGGGCTGCTGTCCTCAAGCTGGGATCCGGGAACACTGTTAGATTTTGGATGGACAATTGGAATTAGGGCATATTGAAAGACAAATTTCCAGAGATGTTCTCTTTCAGCAGGCATGAGGAAATTTCAGTGCAACAAATCAAAGGCTTAGAGGACATATCTAAACATTTCTTTACCCCATTATCCATTCAAGCACACCAGCAATTTGAAGAGCTATCTGCCATCTTGCAAGCCACCCATCTGAATGATTCTCTGGACAAATGGTGTCTCCCATGGAACAAACAAAATGATAGATTCTCTGCTATTCAAATGTATGCTCATTTGCAAGGAAAAGAGGTGGCCTCTCCACTGTTCAAGAGTATTTGGAAAAGTGCTGCTATGTTAAGATACAAGATCTTCCTTTGGCTACGGTTGCATGACAGAGTAAATGTCAGGAATCTCCTCTTCAGAAAGCAGTTTCATTTGCCAAGCTACAATTGTGAACTCTGTAATTGTTCCTGTGAGGAAACCAGCCTTCATTTGCTCTGGGAATGCCCTTTTGCTCTTCAATGCTTGGATTCTATTGTCCCTTCAAAAGCCAGAGGCATCAATGTTTTCGATGAAATCAGCTTGTTATTAAGCCAGTTACCCAAGCAGTTTGCAATGAGCATCATCACAATGGGTTGCTGGCACATTTGGATGCAGAGAAACTCCAAAATTTTCAACGCTCAAAACCCATCAGTTCAAGCATGGAGAAAGCTTCTTAGAGATGATCTCAAGTTGTTGCTCTACAGAACCAAAGAAAAAGACAGAGCTGCGTTCAGAGGATGGATTACAGATAATCTAACTTAGTTTATCATGGATTTACCTAGAGCTGTCATTGGTTAGATGGTGGAGCTTGTATTTTATTTTCTGTACATAAATTTGCTTAATTTTGAATGAAATTTACCGTAGAACGATTGTTCTATGATTTTTGGTTCAAAAAAAAATCTGCATGTATGTGTGCAGACTTGAGTAGGACCTGAGATGGAAAAATTATATTAAATCCAAAGTTGTGATGTAATGTTTTTCACTTAATTTTTTTTGGATTTGCTAGTCACTTCGATTTGACTAGGTAGCCTGATGGATGCTTTGTTCCTTATATTCTTTCGTAGAAAATTTATCTTGTGTATAATATGGATTTGCTAATAACTATTTTATCCTTATAAGATGCTTTGTATGTTAACTTTCCTCATTGTTTTGTACCATATGAGATTTGTGGCAGATATATATTGCCATTGTTTTCTCTACAAGCAAAGAGAAGGGAATCAATCTCAATGTAAGTGCCGGAACAGAAAATGTTTACGCCTTTTGATGGGGGGAGGGGGGACTACTGCTAGGAGATTTCCTTGCGGAAAATGATCATGATGGCACTTCTTATCCATTGGTTTATCTGATGGAGTCCAGACACGATATGCTGGATAAAGACAGCGCATATTTTAATATGCATGATTATATTCCTCCTACATTCTTTGCACGGATTTTATTTTTCTTAGTTTTATTTTCTTCTGTTCATAGGTTCTTGTACTATAATGCAATTCTTTCAGTTTTTCATGTCCATGAAATGATCATGTTTCATGCTCTGTTTGCACATCAATAATAGGCATTTCCATAATGAACATGCCTGTCATTTTTTTTCCTTTAGGTGATTCAAACGGGCTCTCCTGTTTTTCTATTCCTTTAATAAAATCAACTCGAAAGATTCAAACAGGGTCTTCTATGGGCGCGGCGTGCCGCCGCACTTCTGCCTGATAGTGATATTAATCTTGCGTCGCGTCTAGCGAAGTGCTAGGGCCCATGAAATCGCAGAAAAGCCCGCTGATGATACGCCGCAGATTCGGAAACTTTTGGCAACTTAGAGAATTTCAATATGTGATATAAAAGCAGGGTGCTGTTGAAAACACGTTGTTTAGGACATTTCGGCCAAAAATTATGCTCCAGGTGATGCATCTTCATCCTAGTTGTACAATTAGAGTAGATGCAAACAATGGCCCCTGTTGCATGACATTTGGTGCGCCTCAGCGGCTACCGCAAATTCCTGACATGCACATGCGCGGTGCCATCCCCCCGAAGTAATTTCCCCCGCCAATAGCCTATGTCGTCGCCTGTAGCCGCTGCCATCGATTTCGGTCAATCCACGCTGCAATCGAGCCCACCCGCCCACAGCTAGCTCATGATTATATACCTCCTATATCCTTTGCATGGATTTTATTTTTCTTAATTTTATTTGCTTCTTTTCTTAGGTTCCTATACTTTAATGCAATTCTTTGAGTTTTTCATGTCCTTGAATTGATCATGTTTCTTGCTCTGCTTGCACATCAATATCAGGAATTTCTATAATGAACAAGCATGTTATTTTATTTCTTTTTCAGGCGATTCAAATGGGCTCTCCTATTTTTCTAGGCCTTTAATAAAATAAACACCAAAGATTCAAATGGGATCTTCTATGGGTGTGGCGTGCCACCACACTTCAGTCTGCTAGTGTTATTAATCTTGTGTTGCGTCAAGCGATGTGCTAGGGCCCATGCAATCGCAGAAAAGCCCACTGATGATACGCCGCGGATTGGGAAATTTTTGGCAACTTAGAGACTTTCAACGCGTGATGTAAAGGCAGGGTGGTGTTGAAAACACGCCGTTTAGGACATTTCGGCTGAAAATGACACTCTAGGTGATGCATCTTTGTCGTATGTTGTAAAATTAGAGTAGATGCAAAAAAACCGCCCAAGAAGCATCACATTTGGGGCGCTTCAGCGGCTACCGCAAATTCCCCACACGTACGCATGCAGTGTCATTCCCCCCCCCCCTCCCCCCGCCGAAATTTGCCCCACCCACAACATGTGTCGTCGCCTGCAGACGCTGACATCGATTTCAACCATGAATCGAGCCCGCCCAGCCGCCACTAGCTACCCCGCAGCGTCACCGCTCAATTACTCACCGTTGGCCACCAATTTCTGCCTTCCCAACCAATCCATGCAGCAGCATGCGACAGTCATGCTCACCATCGATTTCGGCCTCCCCAACACTTGTCGTCAGCCAATCTAGTGCCTGCCGTTGACCATCTCACCCGATATACTCTACCACAGCTTAGATTCAGTCGCCACCATGGGGTTGAAATGCACCAGCTAGGGTCCAGCAGCCAAGATGGCGTTGTGCACGCTAGCGCAATCGGCACATGCGTTGGTGTTTGGCTGATGGAGTCGGGGTACTATGTCGTCGAAATCACATGCCGCATATGTGACTCGACACCTTCAAGGCGCCCGACCTCGCCTCGCACATGTATGGCACGGTGGTATGGTGGCACGGCCGGAGCTGGGTCAAACTGAACTTCCCCGACTTTGTAAATGTCGCGGGGGCATAGTTCCTCATTGTCGGTGTCAAAACCGGCGGATCTCGGGTAGGGGGTCCCGAACTATGCGTCAAGGCCGGATGGTAACAGGAGACAAGGGACACGATGTTTTTACCCAGGTTCGGGCCCTCTCGATGAAGGTCCGCCGGTTTTGACACCGACATTGGTGCTTTCATTGAGAGTTCCTCTGTGTCGTCGCCTTTAGGCCCGATGGCTCCTCTGATCATCAACAACGACGAGGTCCAGGGTGAGACTTTTCTCCCCGGACAGATCTTCGTCTTCGGCGGCTTCGCTATGCGGGCCAATTCGCTTGGTCATCTGGGGCAGATCGAAAGCTACGCCCCTGGCCATCAAGTCAGGTTCGAAAGCTTAAACTACACGGCTGATATCCGCGGAGACTTGATCTTCGACGGGTTCGAGCCACAGCCAAGCGCGCCGCACTACCTCGAGGGGCATGATCTAGCTCTGCCTCCGAACAGTGTCCTGAGGCCGCATACGCACCGGTTCCGACCCTTAAATCGGAGCCTGTTGCGCCAAGAGGGGATAGACGGTTGGACGTCACCTCGGGGGCTGCGATCTCAAAGGCGATCGAGCCGAACGTCGGCCCCGCACTCCGCGTGACCCATAACCCCGAGGGGCCGGACTCTTCCCCAGACTGTGGTTCCCCCGCGCCCCTGCCAGTCGAATCCGATTGGGCGCCGATAATGGAGTTCACCACCGCGGACATATTTCAGCACTCGCCTTTTGGCGACATCCTGAATTCTCTCAAGTCTCTCTCTTTATCAGGAGAGCCCTGGCCGAATTACGGTCAGCAAGGATGGGATACAGACAATGAAGAAATTCAAAGCCCACCCACCACCCACTTGGTAGCCACCGTCGACGATTTAAACGACGTGCTAAACTTCGACTCCGTAGACATCGACAGCATGGATGACGATGTAGGAGATACCGACGAACCAACGCCCATAGGGCATTGGACAGCCACCTCACCTCATGATGTGTACATGGTGGATACCCCTAAAGGAAGTGACAACGAGGAAAAAGGGGACGGAATGGGAGATCGACACCCCGGTAAGCAATCAAAGTGTCGACGCAAACGCCGACCGAAGCCCCGCCTCGATGAAAACCTAGCCATAGAGCAGGACGAGCCGGAAGATGACGAGCAGGCCTCAATGCAGCCGTCCGAGCAGGGCAACACGGACAGAGCAACCGAACATCCCTCCACCGGCGAAAATGACATTTCGGACGACCTTACGCCGGATAAACCCATAAAGCAGAATAGTCTCAACAAAAGGCTCGCTGCGACCGCCCGCCGCCTGATAAAGCAGAAGCGGAAGCTAAAAACAACGGAGGATGCACTCCGGATTAGATGGAGCAAAGTAATGAACACCGCCGATAAGTACGGCGACGGTTGCCGCACCAAAAGCTATGCGAAAAGAAAACTACTGCCTGAATTCGACGAAGGGGCCCTAGAGCCCCCGAATTCAAAAAACAAGAAAGCCACACGGTCGGATAGACGACCCCACAAAATGGCAAGTGGCACCGCACTCAAACGGGCATGCGACCCACCTAAGGACTCACATCATGCCCCAGCTAGGTCCATTTATGGGCCAAGAAAGCAAGCTTTCGTCAGCAATGCAAAAAAGCCATCATCAGAATCTGGCACACCCAGATATCGAGGCGCCGCACATCCCCTATGCTTCACCGATGAGGTTCTGGACTATGAATTTCCGGAGGGATTCAAACCCGTCAACATAGAGGCATATGATGGAACAACAGACCCCAGAGTCTGGATCGAGGACTATATCCTCCACATACATATGGCTAGAGGAGATGATCTCCACGCCATTAAATATTTACCCCTCAAGCTCAAAGGGCCAGCCCGGCACTGGCTTAAGAGCCTTCCCGAAAACACAATTGGAAGTTGGGAAGAGCTCGAGGACGCTTTCCGAACAAATTTTCAAGGGACCTATGTTCGCCCTCCGGATGCAGACGATCTCAGCCACATAACCCAACAGCCCGGAGAATCAGCTCGGCAGTTCTGGAATAGATTCCTCACTAAAAAGAATCAGATAGTCGACTGTCCAGACGCCGAAGCCTTAGCAGCTTTCAGGCATAATGTCTGAGACGAATGGCTCGCCAGACACCTCGGCCAGGAAAAGCCAAGAACAATGGCCACTCTAACAAGCCTCATGACCCGCTTTTGCGCAGGAGAGGACAGCTAGTTGGCAAGGTGCAGCCCCAGCGACCCAAGTACATCCGAAACTAGGGATGGGAACGGGAAACCGCGACGCAACAAGGATCATCGCCGGACTAAAGAAAAAAGTCCGAAGAGCACGTCAGTTAATGCCGGATTCAAAGGCTCACGACAAAATCAGACAAAACCACCCCTCCAGGACAACAGGGATGATCCGTGCTACTTAAATAAGATCCTGGACAGGATATGTCAGATACACAGCGCTACTGGGAAGCCTGCTAACCATACCCACAGAGATTGTTGGATTTTCAAACAATCCGGCAGACTCAACGCTGAACACAAGGGGCTCAACACACCAAGCGAAGATGAGGACGAACCCTAGAAGCAGAGCACCAGGAAACAAAAGAACTTCCCACAAGAAGTAAAAACAGTGAACTTACTTCACATAACAAAACGTGTAGCGCCCATAAAGGCACGCACCACACGACCTATCAACAAAAGGTCCTGCCACTGGTCGTTAAAACCAATTATCTTCGATCAGCTAGATTATTCTAGAAACGTCAAGAACGCAGGCTGGACTGCCTTAATACTGAATCCAATAATTGGCGGAAACAAGTTTTCAAATGTCCTTATGGACGCCGGAAGTGGAGTAAACCTAATATATCAGGATACAATCCATCACATGGGAATAAACCCAGCACGAATCCGCCACAGCAAAACCTCCTTTCAAGGGGTAACACCGGGACCGGACACACATTGTATGGGTTTTCTCCGGCTCGAAGTTATATTCGGCTCTGCCAATAACTTCCGCAGCGAAAAGCTGACCTTCCATATCGTCCCGTTCTCAAGCCGCTATCAAGCACTACTGGGACGCGAAGCTTTCACTCGCTTCAACGCAATTCCGCACTATGCATCCCTTACACTTAAGATGCCCGGTCCACGAGGCATCATCTCTTTGAAGGGGAAGCAGTAAAGTGCGCCTCACCCAAGTGGAGGACTGTGCGGCCGCTTACATAGCCGCACAATAAAATGGCCTCACCAGCCCAGAAACTTTTCGACATAGGTCATTAAAGGCCACGAGCGCGGAATAGACGAGTTCGGTTTAAGTCCATCATTAATGCGGGCTTAGAGGCCATATGCCCCTGTACAAGGGGCTATATGCAGAGACAATAAAGCTCAATTTTATATAATTTACTTTATATTTTGTACATTTTAAACTTTTGATTCGGCACGACCCGTTTTTCAACTCAGATCCTCTCTTTTACAGATGAACCTCGTGCGGCGCCCGTCCAGGATACGGCACAACGAAGACACAGGCGCAGACGTGCAGCAAGGACCCGTCATAAAGGATTCTCTTTAGATTTAGACCCTGCGTAAACCTTTTTTACTATCTCTTGTTGATACACATCCCCTGATTTTTTCTGATATAACCAAGGAGGAGGCTGGCGTCTTGGCATGTGGCCACGTCAGAATCTCTGCACGTACCTGGACACTAGGGGCTTTCTTTTTTTCTATGAAAAGTGCTGTTTTGCCCGCACTTATAAAGACCGAACACCTTAGGGAGTGTTCGGCGTCGCGAGTTTTGGCATTATATGCATCAGCTCCGAATCATGTCTTTGGTCAAATGTTGGGTTGCCCGGCTCCTGAGTTCGGCTACCTTACGTTCCGCTCTATCGGCTAAGGTAGCACCAGGAGAACTACTGCGATTGTGCCCCGGTTCGGCCGGGCGAGCACATCAGTAGAGAAAGCCGAAAACTGACTGTCATGATGTAGCGCGAGACTGGTCAGCCACTCGATGACCTATTGGAATCTATCGAATTCCTCCGCTTTAACGAAGGGCCGCTTCCCGGTCAGGCACATACGCGCCCCGAACTCAGGCAAGCGCAGTCGCCACAAAGTGGCTACCTAAATAGTCCCACTATCAAGCTCCTATGGCTAAGTGAAAGTGTTAAAGCATTATAGTCCGATTGTCTGGCCCGCTGTGCTATCACCTCCTTTGTGGGACCAAGACGTTGGGTTAAGTGTGAACATGCGTCTTCTGCGAGCACCCCCGCACTATGTGCGTGGGGGCTGAAGCCAACGACTGCCATCTTTCAGATTTTACACATATATATATCTATTTTAAAACGGCCGCACAGGAGGTGTTCTTAATACTTGAAGGCACAAGTATAAAAAGGCCGCTATAATTTATCAAAATATTACTTTATAATTACATATGCTATCATAACATAGCATCTTTCAAGCACTGTGTCTCTATTATACGAGCGCCTTCAAGGACTTCCTGAAAGTAGTGCTCGGAGGGTACTCGGCTTTTATCCGAGTCTTGGGACGCAACAACGGTGGCTTCCATCTCCGCCCAGTATGTCTTGACACGGGCAAGATCCATCCTTGCGCCCTCTATGCATGCTGACCTCTTCATTGCATCAATGCGCGGCACCGCGTCAAGGAATTGTTGCACCAGGCCGAAGTAACTCTTCGGCTCCGATCTCCCCGGCCACAGATAACCCATGACGTATTTCATGGCGAGTCCGGATAACCTATTCAGTTCGGCCCATTGAGCCAAACGATCGTCCACGGCAAGTGGACGCTCTGGATTGTGAAACTGCGACCAGAAAAGCCTTTTCCACTTCGTGATCTTTTTTATCCCGAAAGTGTTCGGACGCATCGGCAGCACTCGCCGCTAAATCCAGATAGGTATCCTCCACACTCCACATCCGGTCCAGCGGAGCAAGCTTCGGATCACAAAATTTTCTTCGCAGCATAAAGGGCTTTCCGGCCGCAATTTGTTCGGCCTGACGTAGCTCCTCCTTCGCAGCTCTCATCGCAGAGCGCGCGTCCTTGGCATTAGCAACGGCCTTCCTTAGGTCCGTCTGTCTCGCCTGGTCTTCTTTCTCCAGAAGTTCGCAACGGTCTGCAGCGCTCTTTAACTCTTCGGCCACCCTGGCCATCTCCTCTTTGCTTCGGCAATGAGCCACTTGCTCGGCTCTTAGCTCTTCAAGGGCTTTCTTGGCAACCGCATCACTTTTTCGGGCTTGCTCTTTAGCTTGGGCAAGGTCTGCCTGAAGAATCTCCACGGCGGCCGCACCATCTGCTTCCAGCATACACATGGTCAGGTACTGGCATAAAGCTATTCTTACATAACGCCGCTCCAGGAATTACATACGTTGAGCCTCATCAAGCCGCCTGTGGACAAGCGTGATGTCGGCATCTGCCACGTCCAATTGCCGCTTCAGTTCGGCAAAATCATTAGTCCGGCTTGATTCCGGACACCCTGCAGCCTACATTCAAAAGCGACATCTTAGACCTGGAACTATGATCCTCCGCGTGCCGTCATTTCCTGACGACGCGCAGAGTCTCAGGGGCTACTATCTACACAGGGCGCATCTTATTTATGCGCAACTGACAAAAGTGGACATTATCTAATGTACCTCAAAACCCGTCAGTAAACTCTTGACGGCCTCATGCAATCCGCTCTCTGCGGATGAGATCCTTTCAATCACCGTGCCCATCAATGCACGGTGCTCCTTCGAAATAGAAGCTCTCCCCAATAGCATCTTTAGCTCCTCCGGCCGAGCACCAGATGGTGCCGGACTCGCCCCATGACCTCCTTCGAAGGCCAAACCCGGAGAACCTCGGGGGGCCACGTAGCTATCTTCCGCCCCTGCCGGATTTGGAGAAGCCCTCCGCGACGACACCTCAGGGTCGCCCGCCTCGATAGGCGGCATGGCAGGGGGAGGCGTCCCGCTCTCCGTCATCTTCGGAAGAAGATCCCCTGAAGACGAGCTCTGCTGAGAGGGGCTGAGGTCCGAGCTACAAGGTAAAAAATCGGTTAATCCTCTTAGATATAAAATCAAGGATTCCTCTCATCCCTCAAAAGAAAATCTTTTCTCTACGTATGGCTCGCTGGAGGGCTTATCCCTTTGAGGCCGTAGTTCGGCCGAGGAACTCCCCGACGCCGGACCCTCTGACGAAGATCTCTTCCCCCGCTTCGAGGCCGTGGTCTCTGAGTCGTCAGAGGCGGCCCTTTTCTTCCCCTTTGGAGAGGAATTGTCGGTTCCTCCCTTCGGAGTAGCCTCCTTCGAGGAAGCCATAGTTTCCTTGTCCTCCCCTTTTCTTCCCTCCAAAGGCATTATCACCAACATCCTGACCAGCACGGGATCCGGCCTGGTTTCGGGAAGGGGAGCCGGACACCTGATCAGCTTTGCCTTCGCTATCCACTCCTGTTTAAAGAGGACGGCTCTTTCAGAAGCAAGTTTATGACAATTGTACGGATAGCAGGTCCGGGCACAGGGTTACTTACTTCATTATCCGGGCGATTGTAGCTTAGGCCTGCGTCCTCGGTCAAATCCGGACACATCTCTTGTGATCCGAAGAACAGTTTATACATCTCCGTGGGCGTTGTGCCAATAAAATACCGGAGAGCTCGTGGTCCCTCTGGATTAAATTCCCACAGGCGAAGGGAGCGGCGTTTGCCGGGCAGTATTCGGCGAATCAGCATGACCTACGTCACCTTGACCAGGCTGAGGTCTCCTCTCAAGAGATCCTTAATGCGGCCCTGCAGCAAAGGCACGTCTTTGGGCAGACCCCAATCTAATCCTCTGTTGACCATGACGTTAGCCGTGGTGGGGGACCCGAGCGAAAGGCAGGAGGCGCCACCCACTTGGTGCCCCAAGGAGCGGTGATATAAAACCACTCTCGTTGCCACAAACCTATCTCCTCTTGGAAAGAGCCTTCGGGCCATGGAGCATCGGCATTCTTGCTTATGATAGCGCCTCCGCACTCCGCGTGTCGACCCTTGATCATCTTCCGCTCCACTTTGAAGGTCTTGAGCCACAAGCCGAAGTGAGGGGTAATACGGAGGAACGCTTCACACACAACGATAAACGAGGAGATATGGAGGATAGACTCCGGGGCTAAATCATGGAATTCCAGTCCGTAATAAAATAACAGTCCCCTCACAAAGGGGTCCATTGGGAAGCCTAACCCCCGAAGGAAGTGAGACATGAACACCACGCTCTCGCCAGGCTGGGGACTGGGGATAACCTGTCCTTGAGCACGCAACCTATGCAAAATCTCGCCGGTCAGGAACTTAGCCTCCCTCAACCTTAATACGTCCTCCTCCATGACGGAGGAAGGTGTCCATCGACCTTGAAGGTCAGAACCGGACATTGTCGAAGGTCCGAAGCGCCTGGAATCTGGAGCCTGGGGTGTTGGAACTCGAGGCGAGAGGCGAACTCGTTTGAGATCAAGAAAAGGAGCGGGGCCTTGGTCTCTTTATAAGAGGTTGAATACCAAGAGCCCTCCCCGTAACCGTTTTGGACTCGCCTTTAATCGCGGGAGCGTGCGGAAGGGCACGATTAGTTACCCACGTCCATATTAATGAGAATCCCGTTAAAAGGGGCACACGATCTCTGCTTTGACAAGACGTGCCAAGGAAACCGCCTCGCAAAACGTGCTGAGGGTGGAAAAGTAAAAACGATTCGTAAAAGGGCTTGGCCGTGGTGTGGTGACGCACTGCGGGATACGTCAACAGATTTGATTTGTGTTGATATTATTCTCTCTATGGCAGTATGTGGAAACTTGTTTTGCAGAGCCGGACACTATTCTTGGTGTCTACAATCTTCTATGAAGGACTTGGAGGAGGAACCCGCCTTGCAATGCCGAAGACAATCTGCGCGCCGGACTCATCGTCATTGAAGCCTGGTTCAGGGGCTACTGAGGGAGTCCTGGATTAGGGGGTGTTCGGGTAGCCGGACTATACCTTCGTCGGACTCCTGGACTATGAAGATACAAGATTGAAGACTTTGTCCCGTGTCCGGACGGGACTTTCCTTGGCGTGGAAGGCAAGCTAGGCGATACGGATACTCAAGATCTCCTACCATTGTAACCGACTCTGTGTAACCCTAACCCTATCCGGTGTCTATATAAACCGGAGGGTTCAAGTCCGTAGGACATCCATCTTCATACACAGTGATACCATAGGCTAGCTTCTAGGGTTTAGCCTCCTTGATCTCGTGGTAGATCTACTCTTGTACTACCCATATCATCAATATTAATCAAGCAGGAGTAGGGTATTACCTCCATCGAGAGGGCCCGAACCTGGGTAAAAACATCGTGTCCCTTGTCTCCTGTTACCATCCGGCCTTGACGCACAGTTCGGGACCCCCTACCCGAGATCCGCCGGTTTTGACACCGACACTCACCCAAGAGATGTGTATTGTTTCCTGGGAGGAGAAGGTGCATCATCGTATGGAGGCACAATACATTTCCGAGGAGAGGGGTAGTGTGTACGTGAGGAGTTTGTGAACTACAACCAGCACTTCATGGAGGTAGAGCTTCGATTATTCACCGAGAAAGAGCCGAAGAAGCAAAAGAAGGAGGACGAGGAGATGGATTGCAAAATGTGCAATGACATCGAGGGAATGTTTGAAGGGCTGAAGAAGTAGTTGTACTACATCTCCAATGAGTTCAAGCCACCCACAAGGAGAAGCCCCTCCGGCAGACCACAAAGGGTGATCGACCTCATCGAGTACCTTACGCGTAATGGTTTCTGATGAACTATTGTAGTAGTATGTCCATATAAGTGCAGGTCTAGCATAGTGATGTGGAATTATGTTGTTTAAATGTTTAATGCTAAGCTAGTGTTTGAAATATCAAAATGTAGAATGAATCATGTTCAAGAGATAATTTATAGGTTACCACATTTACATGAGCTTCTAAAGCAACCGTCATCTTGGTGATGTAAAATTTTCTCTCTCCTACCATATATGGATTCTTGCATCACCAAATATTGCATTACCTGTTGAAGATGCCCTTAGTCAATCATATGGAAGGTTTTTGTCCTACGCTGGGATGTACATGTTTCATATTAATGAAACTGTACATTTAAGGAAGTAAACAT
>NC_041392.1:45989219-46009986 GCF_002162155.2 Triticum dicoccoides
CCCACATCGCCATGCCAAGTGAAATATGAAATATAACATTAGTTCATATAAGAATACAAATGAATATTTTAATCCAAGAATTCAGAAAATGTATGGTTAACACCGTAAATGTGTTTATTTAGTCCAAAAATGGGTCGAAGAGAGATTAGACATTGACGTGGCGACAAGAGGCATTACACAGTATTCTTAAGAACAGAAAGCAAGTTGGTGTTATATTTACGCTTGATTTCAAGAAAGCGTGTATAATAATGCTAACTGAGAGTACATGTTGGTCGTTGTCATGAATTAAGACTTCTGTCATATGTGGTGTAACTGGGTTAAAAGCAGTTTGTACAGTGGTACAACGTGTTTCAAATTAGAAAATTACGTGCGTTTATTTTCAAAATCATGAAGGGGTGGGGCAGGGCGACCCCTTTCCTCTTTTCTCCTTCAACCAGGTTGCTGTATGCTTAACAAAGATGGTTAAGAAAACGTAAGAGAAAGGTTTAGTTACTAGGCTAGCTCATGATCTTATTAACAATGCAGTGCCGATTCTGCAATATGTCGATCACACCCGATGATGCTATAATGCCGTTGCGCTCCCGTCGTCGGCACACACTGAATCGACAATGCTATAATGCCGTTGCGCTCCCAGTCATGCGCCTATTCCTGTCTCTCCCACTACAGATCACTAGCCCTCACAACCATCAGGGCTTTGTAGACGCATGCAATTCCAATCGACTGCGCCACCTCCCGGCATAGTGCAATGCCACGCTGAATTCCCACGGCCAGAGACCGCATTCCGTGGTGGTCCCTCGATTCCTGTCGGTCGGCAGAAAGTTCCCGTGTAGCTTAGGCTACATGGAACCTCTTATCCTCAATGCTCTAGCCTTGCTTTGACATTCGTATTCTCAACTAACTTACAACAAGAAGTTTTCTCTTTTTTTGCTTCTCTCAAATGAAACAACATATGAACGTCAAACTTTGCAGATCGAACAACCATTAGAACATCAATGTGTGAAAAAACTTTCAGATTTTTTGGTCTGATATAAATATACAAAATAAGATTTTGTTTGACTAAAAATATTATTTTAAGTATTTAAAATGCATGAAAAAATCTGAAAGCTTTTTCCCACATTGTAGTTAGAATGTATTGTTGTTCTGCAAAATTTGAAGTTTATACATTATGTCATTTGAGAGAAACAAAAAAGACAAATGCATCTGCACGGATCGTGATGCTGAAATGGATGGCAAAGATAAGGAGTACCATGTAGCTCTAGCTACAGAAAACCACACTCGTCCTGTCGGGGAGCTCCTCTGAACCCACTCGTCGGCCCATCACTGTTCGTGCACCAAGCGGCTATCCGGCTACTCATCTGGACATATGATTGTAACCGTGAATTCTCCAAGTAGATTTTGTGCTTGAAGGCTCACTGGCTTCTTTTAGTATATAGGAAAAACCAAAAGAAATTTATTAATTTTTTGAATAATCAAGGACAAACTATGTCATGCACACATGATAGCATACCAGGAGCCTGCAACTGTTCGTGAGAAAGTATATTAGCCCGCATTCTTAGAGAAACGAACTTGATGTAGTAACTATTGCAATAAATTTTTTATGCATTTATTTTTAATTTCTTCACAGGGCTCAACAATGCATTTTTTGTTTTGCACAAGCTTTGCAGGAACTGAAGTAGTTGAAGTGCGTATGTGCAAAAAAAAACAGTGTATAAATGTTATTTTTGAGGCAAAAAATAAAAAAAAAGGTTGGCACAGATAGGCAGGGTTTTAACATGGGCGAGCGTTCGCATGGGAGGCGGAAGAGACCGCAGTTGTTGGCTTGGCTGGATGGGAGCGCGTGAGTACCCGCACAGCGCATATTTTAGCCACTGATGGTCACACGACCGGCCTTCTTATCTCTGGGCGACTCCCGATTTGCGACACAGCTTGTGCGTCATTGCAGGTTTGTCGCGCCAATTGCCATAGACTCCGAGCCCAACCAAACCCCAAGCCTATCAAATGCCAATCCGCCCTCCGAAGCTGGAGTCATAGGCGCGCACCACCACGCCCGGCTGGTGCACAGGTCCAGCGGCACGCATATAAACCCATGTGAACCGTGCTGGGCTAGCGATATGGTACTATTTATTCATTGGTCATCAAAAGGAAAAAGTCTGACAGTCTCCGAACGTGGGTGCCCGCCGGCATGCGAGGATGAGGGCATCTCCAGCCGTTGGCCCCCCAGGACGCATAAAAATCGCCCCCTGAGGGCGAGCCGGCGATACACTCGGCGCTGGGGGCGATTTTGCGCCCAGCCGTCGCCCCCAGGCGTCGAAATTGGCCCACTTTGCAGCCCAATTTCGGCGAATAAACGGCCCATATGAGCGAGAATAGGCCCATATTCGGCGTGGTTTCGCCGTGTCTCGGCGTTCAATTATCAACACAATTATTTCTTATCACATATTTCATCACAGAAAAATCAAATACTTCAACAAAATACTACAACAACAAATAGTTCAATACAAATTATATTGTTCAACAAATAAAAACTCGTATTTCATCACGAGGCGTCCCCCTTGAGCCTCCATAGGTGCTCAATCAGATCTTTCTGCAGTTGATGATGCACATGTGGGTCTCGGATCTCCTGACGCATACTGAGATAGGCAGTCCAAGTTGCCGGTAGTTGGTGATCAACTTCGGCTAGAGGACCCTGCCTGTAGTATGGTTCAGTGTCAAACATTGGGTCTTCTTGCTCGCTCTTGATGATCATGTTGTGCAAGATGACACAGCAAGTCATGATCTCCCACATTTGATCTTTCGACCAGGTCTGAGCGGGGTACCGAACAACAGCGAATCGAGATTGGAGCAGACCAAATGCCCGCTCGACATCCTTCCTGCAAGCATCCTGAAGCTTCGCAAACTAGGCGTTCTTGCCTCCTGCCACAGGGTTTGAAATCGTCTTCACAAATGTCGACCATCTCGGATAGATGCCGTCAGCTAGATAGTACCCCTTGTTGTATTGGTGCCCATTGATCTCGAAGTTCACCAGAGGAGAATGGCCCTCAACGAGCTTGGCAAAAACAGGAGAGCACTGCAGCACGTTGATGTCATTGAGAGTTCCTGGCATACCAAAGAAGGAGTGCCAAATCCAGAGGTCATGTGTGGCTACCGCCTCAAGCACCACACTGCAACCACCTTTGGCGCCTTTGTACATCCCCTGCCAATCAAATGGGCAGTTCTTCCATTTCCAATGCATGCAGTCGATGCTTCCAAGCATCCCAGGAAATCCTCTTGCTGCATTCTGGGCTAGGATCCGAGCAGTGTCTTCTGCATTGGGTGTTCTCAAGTATTGTGGCCCAAACACTGCCACCACTACCCGACAGAACTTGTAGAAACACTCTATGCTGGTAGACTCGGCCATGCGCCCATAGTCGTCGAGTGAATCACTGGGAGCTCTATATGCAAGCATCCTCATCGCTGTCGTGCACTTCTGGATGGAGGTGAATCCAAGAGCGCCAGTGCAATCCATCTTACACTTGAAGTAGTTGTCGAACTCCCGGATGGAATTCACAATCCTGAGGAAGAGCTTTCGGCTCATCCGATAACGACGCCGAAATGTTCTCTCGCCATGAAGTGGGGCATCGGCGAAGTAGTCGGAGTAGAGCATGCATTAGCCTTGCAGACGTTGCCGGTTCTTTGCTTTCACCCGCCCCGGCGCCGAGCCACCTCGCCGCGGCTTTTCACTACTCGCCAGCAGCTGGGCGAGGGCGGCGAGCACCATCAGATGCTCTTCTTCTTGGACGTCGGCCGCAGCTTCCTCCTCCAGCAGCGCGGCGAGCTCTTCCTCCTTATCCGAGTCCATCGCCGAGACGGGAAAAACGCCGAACACCTTGCGCTCGGTGGCCGTGAACCCGCCGTTAAACCGCGCCTCCGCGGCCGGAAACTGCGACCGGAAACGCCCAGCTGTTGCGGGAGGGGCTGCCGCGGCGAAGCGCTGCTATTTTCCGGCGGGGAATGCCTATCTAGCGGAGTCGGGCGGCGGCCGTCGCCGGGATACAGCTAGTGGTGGCCGAGGGCGCGGGGGGTGCGAGGCGAGTCGGGGAAGAAAACCTTGACTTTTCCCCTGTCGGTGTGGGCCAGGCGGGCTTTTCCCTAGCGCCGGAGCCCCCAACGGCTCCCCAGCGCGCCGGGTTCGGCCTGTGACCGCCGGGCGGAAAAAAGGTCCGAACCGGCGATTTTCGGCGTCCTGGGGGCGTGACTGGGCCGTTTTTTTGGCGCCGGCGCTGAAAAAGTGGCCTGGGGGGGCCTGTTGGGGGCGCGGCTGGAGATGCCCTGAGGAGCTGCACATATATACTCCCTCGATTTCAAAATAGTACAAAGTTAAGTCATCTACTCCGTATTTTGTAACGGAGGGAGTACTAAAAGAGTAGACATGCATGGGAGTAGAGATGGGAAACACTTCTACTCTGCAGTCTGATTAGAGGCCGTCCGTCAGACCGATGGACTGCCATCAGAATTTATCGCTAGCGCTCCCCAGCGTAGAGATGAGCGAACACCCGAGGCACAGCTTTAGTTTTTTTTAGGGAACTTGCAGCTTTATTTAAACTTATAAGTAAAGTTCGGGCCCTCATTCGCTACAACTTGAATAATACAATCCGGAGGAAAATAAAAAACGATAGTAGTTTCATTGCAAAACCCCCTCTCTAGCTAGACCGTGCGCTGCTCCATTCACCGAGCGCCGAACCGGCAAACCCTAGTGACTCTGAACTTTTGGTGAGTCCTCAACAGCTCCTTTATCTCCTCCATGACCGGGCCAAAGGTAGATAGATCCCTGCTTTCCTCACTGAGCATTGCCACCACCTCCTGATTATCTAGTTCCACGTGAAGGCGTTGACATCCACGCTGATTGCCAAATGCACGGCACTCCTTGCCGCGAGGATCTCCAAGAGTAAAGGGTTAGTGATGCCCGGGAAGAAGACAGATGTCCCTCCTCTAAAAGCACCGTGGTGATCCCTAAGAAGCGATATGTCATGCTCAAGAAAGAAACTATGACATATAACAACACATCAAGCAACAATAACCCGTGGCTTCCCAAAGAAAAGAAAAGAAAAAAGTAGCCCATGGAGCAGTAACAATTCATATCAACTGGTAAGCAACAAGGGCAGAGTGGATTATTATTATTGAGAGATGCATCGAGCGTGCAGATAATTATTAAGAGCATGGGCTTATTCATGGACCACGAGCATTCGAGCAATCAATGGCGGCAGGCCTAGCCGATGTAGTAGAGTGGGTCGGGCAGCTTGAAGGTACGAGCTCCCTCGGGCGCGCCGAGGAGGTCGCTCCACTGGTCGCCGATGTTGCCAACGATGACGTACCCGGCCTCCTGCAGCTTCTTCCTCTCGGCGGACTTGTAGGATATCGTGGAGCCATGGAACCCGGGCTGCTTGAGCGTCAGGTTCATCCACCCGGAGATGCCCTGGCTGCGGAGGTTTCCGACGGTGATGGCCCTCTTGTCTTCGGCCGCACCACCGGTTCCCCCATATCTACACACAGGTGCTTCCAAAACAGCTCTGAATGAGGGCACCCCCAGAAGCGGTGGTACGAGGTCTCCTCTCGTTCACAAGCGCAGCAAAACACTCCCGGCTTGATCTGACGCCTATGCAGCTCCGTTCCGACAGCCAGCCCGATTTTCACCAGTCGCCATACATGAATCTTGGCCTTCCCCGGAGCATTAGTGCCCCAAAGAGTGAGCCACAATTTGTGCTCCCTGCTCGGCATCGAAGAACCCGGCTATCCGGTCTTGACGCCATTCAAACTCATGCATCGGTGATACGTAGACTTGACTAAAAATTGTCCGTTGTTGGTGAAATTCCATGCAATGTAATCCCTCATGTTTGGCCCGCCCACCACAATCTGCTTTATATCCTCAACATCCCTGGGAGTAAACATACTCTCCACTTTGCCCATATTCCATGCAACGCCTGATTCATCCAAGAGGTGGCGTACATGAGTAATACCTGCAATATACTGTTGCCCAAGCGGCTTGAGGCTGCCCTGGCGAGGAAGCCAGTTGTCGTGGTGGATCTTCATAGATGTGCCATCACCAATCCTCCAGACTACTACTTCCCGCAGAAGTTCTCGGCCATGTACAATGCTTCTGAATGTAAACGATCCTCCATTAGGGCATGTGGCATTCATAATTGATCCCTCAGGGAAATACCTTGCTTTGAGCATCCTAGCACACAATGAATTTGGGTACTGTAAAACGCACCAAGCTTGTTTGGCCAACAAGGCTTGGATGAACGCCTCTGGATCACGAAAGCCCATTCCTCCTTCTCACTTGGCCTTACACATCTTCTTCCGTGCAAGCCAGTGCACCCTCCTCTCCCCATTTGCTTCTCCCCACCAAAAATTAGACAAAATTAAAGTCAGGTTCCGGCACAATTTCTTGATGAGTTGAAAACAGCTCATGGTAAAAGTTGGCGTAGCTTGGAGGCCAGGCTTGACGAGAACCTCTCTTGCCGCCTTTGACAACCCTTGTCCCTTCCATCTTGTAACCTTACCAGCTGAACTCTCTTTGACATATTTAAATGTCCTGTAACCTCACTTGGACGCACAACTTTAGTTGGGACTGAATTTATCGGTCTGGGAGCCTAAGGGCATCTCCAGCCGTTGGCCCCCCAGGGGGCGTCTAAAAGCGCCGTCTGGGGGTGAGCCGGCGAAAAAAAATGGCACTGGGGTCGAGTCGGTCCCCAGCCGTCGGCCCCCAGGGCCGCCCCCAGGCGCGTATCTTAAAAAAAACAGAAACGTTCGGCGAAGTTATGATAAAAACTAGTTAAATTTCGGCCAAACATTACAAATTTCGGTGAAATTCGGCCAAACATTACATTAACCTAATCTAAAAAAAGAAAGGGGCTGAAGTCGTCGCCGCCGTCGCCGCCGCCGTCGTCGTCGGTCTTCTCCTCCTTGACGCGGGTGCCCCTGCTGGACCCCTCCCCGGCGTCGCCATGGCGAACAGGCGGCGGCGCGTAGTCGTCATCGTCGCTGTCGCACAAGACGACGACCCCGCCTTCTCCATCGCAATGGAGTCCTGGCGCGCCCATTCGAGGGCCGCGTCGTCGTCGTCGTCGAACTCCGCCTTCACCGGCGCCAGCCCCGGCTCCATCTTCACCGGCGCCAGCCCCGGCTCCGTCTTTGGCTTGACGAAACGCGGAGGAGCCTACGAGGGGGCGCTCCGGCCGCCCTTGTTGATGACGATGCCGGCGCTGCGAGTGCGCCGGCCGAGCGGCTTCTCCGCCGCGGGCTCGGCCTTGACGCCGAGCAGCGCCGGAGAGCCGGAGGAGTGTGAAGAAGAACGGGATGAGGAGGAAGAAGAGGAGGTGCCGAACCTCCTTGGAGCCCATGGCCCGGCGCGTCGGTGCTGCGCCGGGGCGGCCACCCTCGCCGGGGGGTACGCCAACGGCGGGTCATTGCCGCCCTCGAGGTACGTGAGCACGCCCTCGAGTGTGCGGCCGGGGCCGGGGCTGTTCTGCCGGCCGCCGACCACCGGCGCGCCGTTGGTGGACGCCAAGCGCTGCTGTTGGCGGCGCTCGAAATACGCCGCCCAGGCCGCGTGGTTGTCGGCGGCGTACTGGGGGAGGGAGAGCTCGGCGTCGGGGAGGGACGCGCGCACGATGTTGACCTCCTCGGAGAAGTACCTCGGCTTCGCCACGACGTCGGGCAACGGGGGAATGGGCACTCCCCCGGTGCTGAGCCTCCACCCCGTTGGCCCGGCGTGCATGTCCGGCGGCGCCGGGATGTTCGCCTGGAACAGGAGCCAGGACTCCTGTTCGCGGAGCGAACGGCGGCCGAAGCCGTTGGCCGCCGCCGTATCTCCGGGGAAGCGTTCTGCCATGGCGAAGGCGGGGCTGGGCGGGCTCGGGAGAGGTAGAGGGAGGGGCTGGGCGGCGGTGCTCGGGAGAGGTAGGGAGAGGAAGGGCTGGACGGCAGCGAGGGGCGGGGCTGGTGTGGGCGCTGGTGAGTGGAGGCCGCCGGCTTTTATAGCCGGGCCGCACCTGTATGTACGCGTGCGAGGGAGGGGAGGCGTCGGCGCGCCGTCCCGTGACGCGCCGCCCGTGAGGAATCAATGGCAACGCTGACCAGCGGCAGCCTTGCCATTGATTCCCCGCGGGAACCGAGGCCGTTGGGGGAAGACGTGGCGCCGAGTCGCTGATGCGGCTGGCCTGCGTCTTTTTCGCGCCAAAACAGCTCGCCCCAGCGCCCCCGGGCGCCGCCCAGCGCCCCGGGTTTGGCCTGGGTCCGCCGGCGCTGTTTTCGGCCCAAGCCGGTGAAAATCGGGCTCCTGGGGGCGCGACTGGGCCGTTTTTTCGGCGCCGGCGCGAAAAAATCGTCTGGGGAGGCCTTTCTGGGAGCGCGGCTGGAGATGCCCTAACCCCATAGAACCGTGCGGTCCCGTCGCTCCGTACGCGAGGTACAACCACGACCGAGTGCATTTGCATCCTGACATGCCCAGAGCAACCACGCGACTGTAAAAATACCCCCTGGCCTCGCTGATCTAGCTCATCACTTGTTTTCAAAATGAATCGGGTAGATGCTCGCCTCTTCTCAACGTAGACGAGAAGCTCTACTGGGGATCCTTCGCCAAGTTAGGAGCAATATATGGTGAGGCCCCGACCGATTCCGTGAACCGGAGGCTATGAATGCATATTGATCTTGCTAATAAGAGGGTGCATGAGCTAAGTTGAATCTACGTATATAGCTAGGTCTTTCGAGAATGGCTTGGTTCTTCGGTAGGGGTGCCCAAGACTTTATATAGAGGCACGTCTTTGACATCATGTCTTCAATCTTGGTGTTGTTACTGTCTTGTTAACACTAGCAGATTCCCTAATTATCAGCGAAGTCGCTCTCCTCAAATACATGGCCACAGCTATACCTGTCACTAAAGGCTGGCATGGTTTTGTGAATGCAGAGAGTACAAAACGGCAGTCATTTATCTTCGATATGGCATATTTAACCATTTCCAGCAGCCCAACCCTGAGTTTGCTGTACCAACATTACGGTTTTAGGGAAGACCATTGGAGATATACGTGTCACTTTCAGCGGGACCACTTAGCAATCCTTCCACAGTTCCATTAAACCTCTGTCAAATCTTAACTCCAATTCCTAGAAATGAAGAATTCAGGGCATCGTCGGAAAACCGTGTGAAGGCTGTCTCCCATTGAGCACAGCTGCTCCGCATTTACGTTGTTCCGTCCCGTCGTTCATTTATTTTGATCTGATCCTACATCGACAATTTCTTCCACCGGGTGCTGGCGCCAGGCCATACCAGTTACCAGGGGCAATTTCGTATTCCCACTACTACGCACGGCACATGCAACAGCGCACACTGCTCACAGCAGTTCACAGCCCTGATAAATCTGAATCCCTGCCCCCCAGTGAACGATGCTGACACCCAGCTATACCTATGCTCGTCACCAAATCGCTGCACTCGTTTGAGGATGCATTCCTGGAGTAGCTATATGTAGCACCGAAATTGCGGGGGAGCACACGGCGACCACCTTCACCGGAATCTGCCCCACTCATTTGCATTGCGATTCCAACCACTATATTAGTCAGGCTGTATTTCATGATTCACACATCATGCATGTCCCTCTAAATATTTTCGTATAAATCTCAACAGCTATAGTGACCTGACTAGTGGCAGAGAAGTAGACCCATCATCTCCAACAGCCACTCCCCAACCACCCGTGAAGTAGACCCATCATCTCCATCAGCCACTCCCCAACCACCCGTCAAAACTTAAATGCGACCCGTTGTTCCTATTTGTAAAAGTGGGAAAATATATTATTTCAACCTAAAACTTGCCTTAAAGTAAACGCTGGGTTTCATGATTCTTACTATTTTCAATTAATAAAATTGTATTTTCAAGGTGGTACTAATTCCTCAAAGTTTCAGGTTACAAATTTTGTGGTATTATTTATTTCTAGGAAAACCTAGATTTTATGATACTTAATTAGAAAACAGAGATAATTATAATGATATTATATGTTGCTTTTCATCTCTGATGAAAAACCAAGAACTTCACGATAATAATGCTAGTAAATTTTATTATATTAATCTCCAAATTATCCTCTTCTAAAATAACTAAGAATTTGATGATACTAACTTTGGAGACGAAAGACATAAAAGTGTAATTAATCATCATAGTTTTATCAATATAGTAAATGCCTAACATGCACAGGAGACAATTCAACATGTTTGGCAATCAATGCTTGAGATAGGACCACACGGTTATGTCACTGCATGCATGGTCATAATGAGTATGCATTCATAGTACTCCCTCCGTCTAGGTGAATAAGTCATTTTAGATGTTGCACCGTGACCAAGGAGGAGGGGAAAACAAGAGAACTTAATGTTTATTTGCTAATTAATAGCATTCCATGCAACGAGAGAACCATTGCATGTTGTGTTTGGTAGTCTCATGTCATTAAAAGCATGCACACCCACATCTCTTATTGGTTGATATGTCAAAAAACAAGAAATGAGGTAAAAATTAATGCACCGCGCCTAAGTGTTTTGGGATTATTTGGTTTTCGTAAGATGACTTACACACCTAGACGGAGCGAGTACATATTATGTCGTGTAGTTTTGTACGACTGGAAAAAAAATAGTGCTTATTGCTAGAGATATGGTATTTTGGACATATTTAAGGTTTGTATTAGTTAATTTGTATCATCAACCACTCAACCTTGATCATGTAATTTTATATGTACACTTAATCAGATGTTATTTGTACTAAGTCTTTATAGCTACATCTTTTATTTTACCTTTTAGCATTTTACCTTTCCATTGTAAGTTGCCTGGCAAGTTCACATTCCTTCATTTTCAATCAACTCTCCGTTAAAAACATGCACCACTTTGTCAGTCATTGCGGCAATTAAATGCACTGTCCAGTAAATTTAATGAGTATGGACAGCTTTTTACTGTTGACATATACACAAAGCGTTGTATTGTGAAATTGATGTCAATTTATTGAAAAGTTGAACTAATCCCCAAACAAAAACGAGTGGCTTCGATTCTGGTGGGTGTCGTTGCCGTGTGTTCTTCGTCTGCATCCTATATAGCACTCTCTATTCACGTCAAGAGTTTAAGAGTATTTACAGCCAGGCTTCACAAATCCGGTACTCTGCACGTCCGTGGACGCGCTCGGACATGCCTGCGGACGCATTCAGACGGCCCATCATATCTCGTGTATGACATTCACATATCTTAAATCCGTACTCTCAAAACTATGTAAATCCATACATGTCTATCATACAGGGCAATGTCCCATGTAAATAACAAATGTTGGTATAAAAAATACATAGATTTTATATATAATTATTTTACATGTACAACTCAAACATTAGCTTTTTGGTTTTCATTGTGGTTCCACATATGCTCCACAATATTATTGAGTAACTACGCGTGCAACTAATGATCTCAAATATTCTCATGCATCCGCAGAAAGTTCATAAGTTGATTTGCATCTTGATCTTCCACGATTTGAACTTGTACTCTAGGCACCTCAAAATCATTGGTCTCGGCAACACCATCACCTTCATCCTCGACAATCACATTGTGCAAAAAAGCAAAACATGTCATCAACTGCCACACAGTTTCTATTTCCCGCATCATTGTAGCTCCATGAACAATTCCTCAACGAGCTTAAAACATTCCGATTTGCCCTCTCATCCTTCCTAGTTGCTTCCTGCATTGATGCAAAGTGGCTTTGGTGCAATTGCGGCGGGGTAGGGCTATCTTATCCGATGAGGCGAACACCCCCATATCCGACCCAGATTTAGGGTGGATATGAATGTGGGTGCCAGTCAACATGGGTGTTTGAAGCCCGTCTGGGTCACTTTTTTGTGACCGACCGCTGACCGGGCCATCTGAACGGGCATTTGTGGAGGGTGTGGGACGCCCGACTGTCAATGCTCTAAGGCCCGCCTCACATCGTTGCCAATTGAAAATTTCATGACACCATAGTACCAGCCATTTGGTTCTAGGGAAAAGACCATACCCCACGTTTATAGTAAATTAATGTAACACCTCAAAACCATTTAAACCTTAGAATGTTCCTGCGTCAAATAGAATTGATTGAAATTGAGTAGGAATTGGCACTTTTAGATAGTACATATGATATTTATATTGAGAGGGAGTAATATCACCTTCCCAAATATTTATTTTGGATTTTATGTGAGTTTTGAGTTCATTTTTTAAACTGGAAATATTAAAAAAAAATCCCCAATTTGAATATGAGACAAGATAGTATGACTTCTTCCAAATAAAGTTGGAAATGCTTGTATATTATTTGAGTTTTCAAATGTTTTTGGAATTATTTAAATCCCCCAATCTATTTTAGGGTATGTTTATAAAGCCAAAAATAGTTAAAAAAATATTCCATGTTTACGAATTTCTATTTTTCCTGGAAATATTTTTCTATAATCAAGTTTTTAATTTTATTTTTAGACTTTTTGTATTCAAGGTTGAAATGGTTTAGTTTAAAAATGAAAATCATTTCAAAAGTAGAAAATATAAAATAGAAGCAATAATAATAAATTAGACCGAGAACCCTGGTATAGTCTGGTAGCGATCGACAAATGAGTAGCCCCATAGCTTCTAACTTATTCTGCGCATGTCGGCTCACGTGTGTGGCCACTTCTGGACATCCTAGACGACTCGTCAGCCTGACTGCCCCGCCCTTGTACCCAAGCTAGGTGAACCAACGCCCTTCGTCCCCTCGCCCCCCTCTCCCCAGCGCGCGCGCAACTATGACAATTACTCTGCCCCGTTGCAATTGAACAATTCTGCCTCCACCGTAATCCCTAAACTCCCGCCGTGATGTCTATGACATTCCCCTCGTTCGACACTTCCTCCCTCGCCACTTCTTCTGCCTAGAACCACAATTAATCGAGTTCACCAGGAAGCACTCAAATATCCTTGATGATCGTTGTCCTCATCCATGCTTTCCCAACGACAGAAGCTCCCCGACAACGTCCAAGACCACCATTGTCTTCTCCGAACTAAGAGGCATCTTGTTTTGCTATCCGGCCATCTCAATGCCACCATAGCTACTGCCTCGATCAAGCGTGTCGTCATCATCCCCAACTCCGACGAGTTTCTCCATTGAGAAATTCCCTATTTCGTCCTAACCCTAGCCCAATTATGTATGATTCATATAGCCAAAGAGCTCTTTTGATACCGAGCACATATGCTCCCTTGTGAAAAGCAAAATATTAAAAAAATCAAAACATTCTGATTCATGCAAAATTTCGTGATGAAATGATATTTGTGGAGGGTGTGGAGAAAATAACAAAATTGATGCTCCAAAATGCCTCCAACAATAGTCTTTTCGAAGCATTTTATTTTTTTCCAGACCTCCAAGAATGTGATTTCATCACAAAAATTTGGACGCAGTTATAACATTCATCAATATTTATCACAAAAAAGTCAAAAAAATTATCATTTGTTTTCAAATTCTACTGTTCGTCGAAGAGAATGGGAGCCTGGTTTCAAAAACTCCATGTTGAACCCTTTTAGATCCTACAACCCATAGCCTCCCAGGTAGTGAGCCTGTACTGGTAAATTATTGAGTGCCATGTGTACTATGATTTTCTCGAAAACAACATAATTAGCAAATGAACACGAAAATATCATATCTCCTAAACCATAGCTCCTTTTTAGGTGAAATTTTTTGCACTTTGATCCATGCGAATCCATCTACCCAATGAAGTAAATCCAACATTTGACACAGAAAACTTAATGAAAAATAGCATCTTGTTTAAACGTCACTTTCAGTTGTTCTTTTATAATCCCATTGATTCATAATGGACTTTCACCAAACCTTGCCCATTGGCAATAACCCAAACCCTAGATACTTTTAAAATATTCAAATTGAAATTTAATTTTGAATTTTCAATCTTGGCGACCCTCATATTTAAAAACATCCGGGGTTTACACTTTACAGTTAACTCATCATGGAACTCTAGAAACACTCAAAGGGACATGGAGTATGTGACCTCGAGTTAACAGAATCTCAAACGAACACTAAAATCCAAAAAAATAGTAACAAACATCTAAAAAATTCAATAAACATTGATGTTTTTTCTACACACGTCAAATTTTAAGGATGGAATCATATTTGTGGAGGTGTGGGGAAAAAATAGATGCCCCAAAACGAGTGTTTTGAAGGATTTTCTGAGTATCAACTTTTTGTCCAGCCCTCCACGAATTGATTCCATTGCAAAATTTTGCATGGTTGCAGACAAAACATCAATGTTTGTTGCTAAAAAAATCAGACTTTTTTAAACCGTTTACTATTATTTTTAAATTTTACTGTTCATCCGAGCTCCTATGAGATCGAGCTCACAAAATCACTTTCACGCTAGAAGGATTTATTAGCTATAATAATGATTATCCCTTCTGAGCATTACCATAATTATTTTTCATCGCGTTCTTCTCTATGATAATGTTTGTTTATTGGATGTTATTTTATTTAGTTTGGAGTGCGAACGGTAGTATAATCAGAACTGTGAGTGTGAAACCCATCATCAACCATCAAGCCTAGTTGCACCCTTTATCCTGCCATTATCCTATATTGTATTATGCATGCAATACTTTTAAAAATTGATTCCATGCATTGGCAATGAAAGAATTTCCCCAAAGATTTGCACAGAATGTATCAAGGTCACATCAAAGAGGCCACCATCATACTAAAACAGTGCCATCACATGCTTATGGATTTGGCATGCTTTCCTTAGAATGTCGGCTTCTCACAACGGCATGAATTGGCTTCAGTGATCTCCTGTATTCAGGAGACTTTGCAATGGGTAATCGCCAGCGTGCAACTACACTGTCAATTGCCCTCACTACAATATGAGGCAGTACCTTGCCGATGGTATTTATCCTCAGTGGGCGGCATTTGTGAAAACCATATCTTATTTCGAAGGCAACGAACAAAGCCACTTTGCAACAATGCAGAAAAGAAGCTTCAAACACTTGGGAAAGTATTTATGGAGCTGCAATGATGCAGGAATCGTAGATTTTATGGCAGCTGATGACATGTTGTGTCATTTTGCACAATATGATTGTCGAGGATGATCATCATGGGTAGTCCAAACCAATGATTTTGAAACGCCTGGAGAACACGTCCACATCCCGGAATATCAAAATGTAGACCAGCTTATGAATTTTCTGCACATGCGTTAGAATCTTTGAAATCATCAGATGCACATGCAGCTACTGAGTGCTCTTGTCGAGCATATGTGAACACACAATGAAAATCAAAGAGCTAATATTGAATTCGGCACTTAAAATAAAATTTATGTTCGAATTATGGATATTTGCTACCAACAAATGTTACTTACCTGTGTCATTTACGTGTGCGATGGACGCGCGTAGATTTTCATGAATTTGATGGTTTGGATATGAGGTGTTTGGCTGCTCGGCACGACATACAACAGGTCGTCCGACCCGGTTTACAGGCCTGCCCGGACATATCCGCAGAGGTATGGGAGTCGGATTTGCCGGATGTAAATGCTCTCGGTAGCAACGGGCCACCACACGTCTGACCCTAGTGGCCAGTTTGTGCAGCTCACGTACGCTGCTACATGTGCAACGGGCCATTACTTCCAACAGTGTGCATCATTGATTCAATACTCGACCTTGGCGACCTGCACCGGCTGCACGCACAGTAAATTCACCCACGTCTCCATTATTAAATGGGTACTTACCATGACGTAGTTGCATCCAACGTCAGCAAGGTAAATTGCAGTGAACTTTCCTCGACCTTTCCATCACTCGCATATATTTGCAATACTGTAGCATGCATCCATCTTATGCACTGGCTTCACTGTGTGTATGCACATTCATCCTCACCACCAACACTTCCTCATCACATCCTGTATGAACTATCCTGCCCATACTCCACAAAACACCAGCATCCATACCACCGGTGCAGTCTTCACCATCCCTGCTCCATAGAACTCCACCATCCACACTAGAACCAGTGCAGCCTCTGGGATTTGGCATATCTTTCTCATCCATACTCCATAGAAATCAGTCACCATGGCCGCGCCTCCCTTGCAATCCCGTTCCCGGCTGCTGCTGCTGGCAGCTATCACAAGCATCCTTGCCGCCGCGACTGATCTCTTGGACCTGGCTGCTGCTCAACCGCCCATCGCGCTTCCGCATTGCCGCGACAAGTGTGGCAACACCAGCATCCCCTTCCCGTTCGGCATTGGGCGGGGCTGCTTCCTGAGTGACCCATTCGAGATCAACTGCGACGACTCCACCACTCCACCTCGCGCCTTCCTTAGCAGTGACTCATACCAGACAATGGTCGAGTCCAGCTATTCCAATTCCGGCGCTCCTTTTCAGTTCAACGAGACGGCGATATCGCATTTTCCAGTCGAGCTCATTGACATATCAGTCGCCAAGAATGAGGTACGGGCATACGCCGCGGTTTCATCCTACTGCATCAAATCCCCTACGGAGCAGGTATTCAAGGTTCATCACACTGTTGTGGGGCCTAACAAGTTCATATATCCGCTCGCCCTGTCCAAGCGCAACTCTCTGATCGGTGTCGGCATGAATGTCAAAGCCATGTTGGTGAGCGAGTCGGCACTCACGTCGCCAGACCCGGATTTACAGGTGGTATCACCATCCTGCTCATCCGTTGCCGAAATTGGTGGTTTCTACTCGCCCACAAATGGGTCGTGCGCGGGTTATGGCTGCTGTCAGGTCCTCTTCGCGGCGAAGGAGGATACCCTCGGCGACTTTCGGGTGTCGCTCAATCCCGCGTACAATGGTACACAACTGGGTTGGGAAGAAGCCCCATGCTCGTACGGAATGGTGGTGGAGAGTTCATGGTACAACTTCTCTACGCCGGACCTGTTTGGGTATGAGGTGTTATCCAAAAAACTCCAAAGGGGCGTCCCCTTTGTTATCGATTTCAGCGTTTTGGCCGACGGCGCAGCTATACGTCCCGGTTTTGGTTTCGGTACATTTGATTTTTGGAGCGGCTCATGTCCGGCGGAAGGCCAGCGGGCACCTCCGCGCTACGCGTGCTCCAGCAGCAACAGCTATTGTGCCAACACAAGCAATACAGATGGTTACACCTATGTCTGCAAGTGCAGGAAGTATTACGAGGGCAATCCCTATGTCACTAATGGATGCCAAGGTACATACACAAAATGTTGTTTCATATGCTGATCTGTCAACTAGTAGTACGACTTAAGAACGTATTTAAATTTAACCTTAATTTGCTTTTTCTCAGATATACATGAGTGCAAAAAACCTGATTTGTATCCCTGCTATGGGGACTGCAAGAACCGACTTGGAGGCTACAACTGTCCATGCAAGCGCGGAATGAAGGGTGATGGCAAAGCAGGAACCTGCAAACAGATATTCCCCCTAATTGCTAGGGTGATTGTGGGTAAGTATGATGTGATTTACTTAAATAAATCCATGTTCTTGGTTACCTACCTTCTTTCATTTATATGGTCTTTCCCACATATGTTGCATTGGGGTTTAGTGAAGTTCATAAGGGCCTTCTTAATAATGTTAATCAACAAAAAAGTATATACAAAAATTGGCATGCTGATTAGCACCAACTTAATTTACTAATAAGCGACATGCATGTAGTGTAAAGAATGGATTAATAGGGGGTTTAGCTGTGTCATTAATGATGTTAACTGAGGAGTAACTTAACTAGTGAAGAGTACACTTTTCGCGTACACCGAATATGTTTAGTCTCTTCCAGTGCATTCATCTTGAATTATATCTTCAAGCAGGATGTTAATTGCTTCTCGATGATGTCCACAATATTACTAGCCCAAACCATCGTATAGAAATATATGTAGATTACAATCGGCCAAACATCTACTTCTATACATATATAAACCTTTCTAATTTTATATTTCGTGTTTGATGTGTCGTTGTGTTTGTCTTTCCCATCCTATTTTTGGGACTTGTTGAGTGAGCATGTAGGGTGACGAATTGGTTGTGTCAGCTACTCGGATTATGTTGTTATGGGTAAGATAATCTCCTTGTTCCTGAAGAATGATGGTTACTATGAATAGAAACTGTCAGTATTAACCTTGACGTATCTGCAGTTTCAGTTGCTGTTTGTTTCCCTCAGTAGTTAAATAAGTTCAGTTGGATGTGTTGTTCTGAATGTCACCTGAATCAGCCAGAAGCGAGCTGCGTTCTCGCTGCGGCCTTGTTTTTTTAGCTCAAGTTAGTTAGCTTTAGACTCGGCACGATTCAGGCTCGTGGGATGGCACGCGCAATTGTAGGATCGTGGCGAGCTTTCAGTTTTTCTGTTAGCGACTGAATAAAAGGAAGAACAGAAAAGTCGCACTCTTTACGCGTCGCAAAAACCTCTCTCTGTGTGGCTGCGTTCCTTCTCCGTTCCCTTCCACCTCGTGTGTGTGTTGTGTTCTTCAGAGAAAGAAATTCAGAGAGGGAGAGAGACTCGATCACTGCTAGAAATCCAACAGAAACCGCATCTATCTCTTTAATCCATTCTAGCTGCATATGTGATGTGTGCAAGTTCAACAACACAGTTATTATTTAATATTTGCAGAAAACACCACATTTATTTCTGCAGCTTTCCTTTCGTTCCAATGGTGGTTGTCCACTGTTTTTTTTTTCAGTTCAACACATAAACACAGGAACTAGACAATAGGATCTCTGGATTTTTTAAATGAATTGCTTAGTCCAGGATCTCTGGCCTCAAATAATTAGCGATTTTATGCAGAGGCCGGGTGTGTGCTCATTGTGTTTGTATTCCTTTGATGCTCCATTCTGAGCAAATAAAATCCACCATTTATCTAAGGAAAAAACTAATTAGCGATTTTAGCAAGTCCACCATGTCCAACAATGTTAAAATTTAACTTATTCTCTGCCTCGATATACAGTGCCTGCTGCAGCATCAGGACACGCAGAAGAAGCACCGTCCATATTCAGGTTCAAACATGCAAAAACACCTTTCTACTTTGGTCATAATAGTCTTCGAAAAGAACAGAACCATCCCATCTTCGAGAGAGAGAGAGAGAGAGATAGACTATTATTTTTTTCTGAAATATTTAGTCCGAGTTTATGAAGGAGAGTATCAATTATATTGCACGCCCATATGTCGAAATCACTAAGTAGTGCATGCTTTTTCCTTTTTCCGTAGATTAGTTTATTCAAAACGTTTTATCTCTTAAACCATGCGTCTAAATCCCTAACCATTTTCACCGTTACATTCGCCGCGTCAAGATCTTTGAAACTAAGATTAGGTTTCGACGAACTTTATTTCACAAAAAATGGACAAAAAAAAAACGGTGGGACACAACCGTGCCTCTCACGAAACTCTCTCGAAAGAATAAATGTACCTCCATGAGAAACAAATTTGGGCCTCTCACACAAAAAAATGCAATATTTTTTCACTTTTGAGGGACACAACTGTGCCTCTTGCAGAACGAAATATATACCTCCAGGAGAAAATAAATTTGTGCCTCTCATGAATTTTTTTCATTATTTTTCCTTTTCCAAGAGGCACACTCTCGCGGAAACAAATTGGTGCCTGCAGATGAAGTAAAACTGTGTATCTCGCGGAAGCAAAGAAAACTATTTTATTTTCTTTTTCAAACTATGACTACCACGGAAGCAAATTTGTGCCTCCACGAGAAGTAAATATGTGCCTCTCGCGGAAGCAAAAAAAATATTTTTTTTCATTTTTTGAGAGCACAGTTGTGTGCGTCTAGCTGGAGCAAATACGTGCCTCCACGAGAAGTAAATATGTGTCTCTCACGTAAGAAAAAGAAAAAACACATTTTTTCACTTAAAAATATTTTTTGTCCCAAGCCTAGGTAAAGGAGGAGGGTTGTGGAAGGCTTGGCTAGCCAACATAAAAAGTCAGCCACTCTTATGGAGACGAAACCCAAAAGATTTTCGTTGGGGCGTAACCCTCTCAGCGACGCGCCACATCGGAACCCGGGTGTTGTGTCCAATGGGCTAGGGTCGGGCCGTCACCCACCCGGTGGTGCGCCGTATCTTGATCTGGATACAGTGTCAAGTGAGCGAGGATCGGGTCGTCGCATCCTTAGTGGCACGCTACATCGGCGTTCGGATGTAGTGGGAAATGAGCAAGGGTCTTCCATTTGACTCTATGAGTGCGAAGGGTAAAGAAGCTAGCCGAGCCTAGGAGTATTAATACTTCTTGAATAAGTAGTTTGACCAGATTTAACCAAATTTTTTTAAAAAAACTTAAATTTGACCATATCTTTTTTTCCTTTTGGAATTTGAGGATTCTAAAAAATTCCAAACAGGCCATAGGCCATCTCCATCGGATGCGGATTTTCGTGCTGAATTTTTTGATATATTATACGTTTTTTTCCGACATCGTATGCAAAAGTTATAGCCGTTTTACATTTTCCCTACACTTTTTGCAAAACATGTCCAAATTTAAGTTTTCAAATTTTCCTAACTAGTAGATGTAGTAATATAACTACCTCTCTAAGGATTTTATTTTTTTGAAGTTTTTATCATTTTCTTTTGATTTTTTCAAAACTGAAATGGCGATAAGGGGGGGTAGAGTTTGAAAATTGCCCCCTTTAGTGTGGGTTCGTGGCACGAACCCACACTAAAGGCTTGTCCCCTTTAGTGTGGGTTCGTGGCACGAACCGTTACTATAGGTTAGACCTTTAGTACCGGTTTGTGTCACAAACCGTCACTAAAGGGGCTCGTGGGGCCCTGGCCTGAC
>NC_041392.1:46010379-46026397 GCF_002162155.2 Triticum dicoccoides
TTCGTGGCATGAACCGGTACTAAAGGTTCATTATGAACCGGTACTATTGATCGCCGCCACGAACCGGTACTATTGATCATATTAGTGCCGGTTTTTTTACAAACCGGCACTAATGTTCTTCACGTTTGACCCTTTTTCTACTAGTGTCGGATCCGTGTCCAGCGGGATAAGCGTGCCAAAGTCGCTAGAACATAGTGGTGGAAGCTCAAGGGAGAGGTAGCTTAGGCATTCAAGGAGAGGTCAGTAAGGTGGCCCCTTGGGATGAAGGAGGGGATGCGGGCAATGTGTGTATGAAGATGGCGACTTGCATTTGTAAGGTGACCTCGAAGGAGTTTGGAGTGTCCGGAGGAAGGAGAAGCGAAGCTAAGGATACCTGGGGGTGGATGATGATGTCCAGAAGGCGATTAAGGAGAAGAAAGATTGTTTCAGACACCTATACGAGTGCAGACAATATGGAGAAGTACAAGATGGTGAAGAAGGGCGCAAAGCGAGCTGTTAGTGAAGGAAGGGGTCGGGTATATGAGGACCTCTACCAACGGCTAGGGACGAAGGAAGGCGAAAGTTACATCTATAAGATGGCCAAGATCCGCAAAAGGAAGACAAGGGATGTTGGTCAAGTCAAATGCATCAAGGATGGAGCAGACCAACTCCTGGTGAAGGACGTGTAGATTAAGCATAGATGGGGGAGTACTTCGACAAGCTGTTCAATGGGGAGAATGAGAGCCCTACCATTGAACTGCATGACTCCTTTGATGATACCAGCACACATTTTATGCAGTGAATCCAGGAGTCTGAGGTCAAGGAGGCTTTAGAAAGGATGAAAGGAGGCAACGCGATGGGCCCTGATTGTATCCCCATTGATGTGTTGAAAGCTCTAGGGGGACATAGCGATAGTATGGCTAACCAAGCTTTTCAACCTTATTTTTTCGGCAAACAAGATGCCAGAAGAATGAAGGCGGAGTTTATTAGTACCAATCTTCAAGAACAATGGGGATGTTCAGAGTTGCACCAATTACCGTGGAATTAAGCTAATGAGCCATACAATGAAGCTATGGGAGAGAGTCATTGAGCACCGCTTAGGAAGAATGACAAGCGTGACCAAAAATCAATTTTGTTTCATGCCTGGGAGGTCGACCATGGAAGCCATTTTCTTGGTACGACAACTTATGGAGAGATACATGTAACAAAATAAGGACTTGTATATGGTATTCATTGAATTGGAGAAGGTCTATGATAAGATACCGCGAAATGTCATGTGGTGGGCTTTGGAGAAACAAAAAATCCTAGCAAATTACATTACCAACATCAAGGACATGTACAATAATGTTGTAAGTGTTCAAGCAAGTGATGTCGACACTAATGACTTCCCGATTAAGATAGGACTGCATGAGGGGTCAGCTTTGCGCCCTTATATTTTTGCCTTGGTGATGAATGAGGTGACTAGGGATGTACAAGCAGATATCCCATGGTGTACGCTCTTTGTGAATGTATTGCAAATATGCCCTAGAGGCAATAATAAAGTGGTTATTATTATATTTCCTTGTTCATGATAATCTTTTATTAGCCATGCTATAATTGTATTGACTAGAAACTCAAATACATGTGTGGATACATAGACAACAACAGTCCCTAGTGAGCCTCTACCGGACTAGCGCATTGATCAAAGATGGCTATGGTTTCCTAGTCATAGACATGAGTTGTCATTTCATAACGGGATCACATCATTAGGAGAATGATGTGATGGACAAGACCTAAACTATAAACGTAGCATATGACCATATCAAGTTTATTACTATCGTTTTCTGCATGTCAAGTATCTGTTCCTATGACCGTGCAATCATGCAAATCACTGACACCGGAGGAGTACCTTGTGTGTATCAAACATCGCAACGTACTTGGGTGACTATAAAGATGCTCTACAGGTATCTTCGAGGGTGTCCTTGAGTTGGAATGGATCAAGACTGGGATTTGTCACTCCGTGTGACGGAGAGGTATCTCAGGGCCCACTCGGTAATACAGCATCACAATGAGCTTGCAAGCAATGTGACTAAAGAGTTAGCCATGGGATCTTGTATTACGGAATGAGTAAAGACACTTGCTAGTAACGAGATTGAACTAAGTATGGAGTTACCGACGATTGAATCTCGGGCAAGTAACATACCGATGGACAAACGGAAGTGCATACGGGATTAGATGAATCCTTGGCATCGAGGTTCGACCGATAAAAATTTTCATAGAATATGTAGGAACCAATACGGACATCCAGGTCCCGCTATTGGTTATTGACCGTGGAGCTGTGTCGGTCATGTCTACATGATTCTCGAACCCGTAGGGTCGCACGCTTAACATTCGGTAGCCCTAGGGTAGTATTGAGAAATTAATAGTGGAAAGTCCGAAGGTTGTTTGGAGTCCTGGATGGGATCCGGGACATCACGAGGAGCTCTGAATAGTTCAGAGGTAAAGATTCATATATGGAAAGTTGTTATTGGGGTTCTGGAAAAAGTTCAATTTTTTCAATATTGTACCAGGAAGGTTCTATAAGGTTCTGGACTGGGGCCCACCTGCATGGGGGACCCACATGAACTTGGGAAGTGGGGAAATTCCCCACAACACTGGTCTAGGCGCACCAGGACCCTCCCTTAAAAGGAATAGTATCATATCCAAAGGGGATAAGATCAGTGTCCCTCAAAAGGGGAAGGAATGGTGGGGTTTCCTTCCTCCCCCTTTGGCCAATGACCCTAGGGCCTTGGAGGGCAAGCCACCAGCCCCCTCCACGCCTATACAAAGGTGGGGGGGCGTTGGGGGAAGCCACCCTTTGACCCATTCCCGTTACCTCTCCCAACTCCACCCATGTTTCACTGTGATATATGTCCATTTAGCATCATGTTTTCCTACTATTATTTATAATGTTTTTATGCATAATAATGCTTTATGGAGTAATTCTAATGCCTTTTCTCTCATGATATGCAAGGTTTACACAAAGAGGGAGAATGCTGGCAGCTGGAATTCTAGACCTGAAAAAGCTACGTCAGAGCTACCTATTATGCACAACTCCAAATGAGCTGAAAATGTACGGAGAGTTATTTTGTAATATATGCCGGAGGGGGGCCATCTGGTGAGAACAAGACACCGCGGCCACCTGTCATACTAAACCGCAAAAAGGGTATCAAGAGACACCTGTAGGTCGAGCAAGTGCCGCTGAGATCCAGCCCAGATTCAAGCAACCACCAAGGAGATCTGCAAGTTTTTCTTCATCGAACGCAAGCACTAAGAAGAGGAGGGGAGGAGGACCAAATACTACATTAGAGAATTCTTGTAAATGATTTACGCAAGCAATTGGATTAAAAAATTACAAGATTTTTTTATTCTTGAGATATGCAACAAATGTACAGCCAAACCAATTATTTCATTTCCATGCATCCATATGATTATATGTTGTTCCTAACTTCTATACTTTTTTGTTTTGAATTAAAATAATAGTAAAACGTATCCCCGCATTGGCACTTATTCAAAATGGCGAATTTATGTATCAGTATCGGCCTGCTGATATTGAGCACATGAATAGATTCTAGGATGGACAGAAATATAGTTTTTTTATTAATTCAAAGAAACTTTACAAAAGCTGAAATACAACAAATTTATCATTACAACAGGTTTATGAGATTATGGTATGCCTTTTCTTTTCTATCCGTCCCAATAAACCAATACATAATGGGTACATGCCATCTGGCATAAATATGTGTGAGCTAAAATATTTATGTTCACTGAAACTAAAATAGGAGAGAAAAGCACCTGGTTGTCATTTATTAGCAATCCATCAAACGACAACATATCCAAATAAATTTCAATGCACATATATCATTAAGAATCGGTCATTGTGCTTTTAAATCCTTTGATGGTTGACACTAAGGAAAAGTCATATGTTCAAATTCTATTAACCTAAGGCATTAATTCAAATAGCATGATGAAGCCTTTCCAAAAAAAGGCCTCTACAAAATAATCAGCTAAACTATATGTACTGAACATAATAACTAAACCAGCAACTACAGGGGAACCAAAAAAAAGTAGGGAATAAGACTAACCTATGACATTCCCACTCAACATTCTTTTATGCTGTTAAGAATTCCATAGATTACTTATAAGCAATTACAACGGTGCAAGCATCGAACGAGTGGGCACCAGAATAGACTCGTAATCAAATTGATGTGTTGCCCAACGCATAATTAGATGCAACTGACGGATTGAGCAACACCTGCAGCAAGACGGAAAATTCACACATCAAACAGATGTGAGGTATCCGGCCTGGGTAAAATACAAAAGGAACCGGCAAGGCAAACTAAAAATGGTGATAACCAAATGACATACCCGAAGATGCTGATAACCAAATGCAAATATAAAAATGTGTGAATGGGATACAAATCTATTCTGCGTATGAAGCATAGGAATCACCATAAATATTAAACATGACGCATTCTTCTATAGAAGCTCGTCAAATGCATGCCTCTTAGAATATATAAATGGTATAGGTGCCCTATGAAGGAAAAACTATATCAATACAAATTGTGTGTTTCTTATTTTTATTGTGGTGTCAACGGAGGAAAAAGAACGATGCATGACTACAAAACAACAAATCAATTTTCAGGGAGTAAAAAAAGTCTCACGGCCGGATAAAGGTATTATGCATAACATTTCAAGGCAGAAACATGCTAAATGGTTAAATGCACATTCAGTTCTATTATAAATCCATCTTCCATTGTATGATAAAAACTTATCTTCAAGATAGTAATGGTACTGACCTAAAGAGATGGAGGCATGAAGCGGATTGAAAAGCGTGGAAATAAATTAAATTGGATCCATGCATTCTGTCACACCAATGCCCAGAATCATTAATGTATTGTCACCTATCAATGTTGGTAACTTAGATATAGAGAACAAAGCTACGCACCCCCTAGAAAGAATAAGATAATTTCTTGATTAGCACAGAGAACTGAAAAGTAATATAATCTCCATACATTTGAGAATTTAAAACCGGATGGAAAGAACACAATACATATTTTTTTATCTATTTCTCAACATAATATATGGATTATATCACACATGCATTTATTGAAGCTATCCTTATTTGCATTATTTAGGGTGTTGTTATTCGAACTTGAGCACATCATGTTATGTCGAGCTATAGAGAACACGGATCAAGACACACACAGAGGAAGGAGGAACCTGGGTGTTGAGGCGGCGAAGCGCCTATAGTGCAGCAGGGCGAAGGATGAAACGGAGGTGAGAGCCGGAGAGGAGAGGACAATTAAAGCATGTGTAAAAATCAAGAGGCCAGGATACAACTACTTCAGTAGTCCGCCCACCTATAACAAATGCACTACAGAAAGGCCATGATTTCTGAACATCTAGCAACCAGTGAACACTACAATGTCAGCCAATCTACAAAAGGCTGCTAAATATAATCTCTTATGAACGATATGTGTGTAAATTTTGGTTAGACGGAAAACATAATTAATATGGCAAAGCGGCTAGTGCCACTTGTGCATTTCAGCAATTCTAGCCCAAAACTATAGCAACAATATGTTTACTACAAAATGTGAACAGAAACATAGATCTTGGCATGCATGGTAATGTTAACATCAAGTTAATGGTTTCACTTGCAAGTACACTAGAGGCTTATCATAGAAGTATCTGTAGGCAAAAAATTAGTATACCTAGTAAACAACTGCGACCAATAGTCAATTTCCTTTCCGAGGCAATAAGATCAACGACATGGCCGATTCCTATTAATGATTCAACTCATGCTTTTCTCTTATGAGTAGATCTGCTTGCATGTCTTTGTGTATAAAAATAAAATTAGACTTATTAGCTATCGACCATTACTAAGATCTCACATAGAGATCACTATGCACTGTTGGTTAAATCTTATTTTAAATACAACCAAGGTAAACAGAAATAAACTCGACTTACCTTTGGTGGAAACCCTATTCACTAATTGACCATTACATGAGATGTCGATCCACTCGACGTATCGCAAGTGGATCTGCAACCACATAAACTATGCATCGGTATAAAAATAAAATCAGACTGATTAGTTCTTTATCATTACTAATATCTCACATAGAGATCACTAGGTATTGTTGGCTAAATCTTTTAAATATAACCAAGATGAACAGAACCAAAATTTAACTTACTTTTGGTGGAAACCCACTTTGCTAATTGACCATTCCTTGAGATGGTGATGCACTCAACCTATCACATGTCAATATGCAACCACATAAGCCAAGCATCAGCATGAATTTTTGATATTTTCGACAGAGAGCGGTCGATACTACAGACCCTTCTCTAGTCAACCTTAGAATGCATGCATATTCGTATAACACTATCAACACCATTTATGCTTTTCGCAAGCTCGGCCAGATCCAACTACATACATAACACATGTATCTATTTGAACTGTCACTACTGACAACAAACATAAACTCCATCTGCACCAGCAGGAAAATCCTATACATGTTAACAAACAGCCACCACCACCGACCTTACAAGGCAACTCACACTGGGATCGGCACCTGCAGAACATCGCGTCAATTAGGCGAATATGAAGCTAAGAAAAGAGAGGCAGTAAGGGGACGAGTGCAGTCAGGGAGCCGCCTCCTCCTCCTCCAGAAGGCATAGCGGGGGTCGGAGGAGGAGGCCCGCCATTGGAGCATTGCATCGATGATAGGTAGGCGATATTATCCTTGTGCACAATGCCGTTGGCGGCCTCGACGTACCTGAGCCGCGCACCGCCCTGGCCGCCCTAGTCCCCCCTGCCGCGACCGAGATGGGAAGATGAAGACCTGCAGCTTAGGGCTGGCGACGGCCAGCTTGTCGTACTCCTCGACCATGTTGTCGCGGTCCTTGTTGGAATTAAACACGAACACAGCCTATCAATATTGATACGTGTCCAAGTTGATAATGTATGTACGTATCCGAGTAGTGCTGGAGTTAGCGTCCGAGTAGGATTGGTCTAGTTAGCTGCTAGTGCTATTTATATACGTGCAACCAGCCTTGTAAACTTGTACCGATCAGAAGCAATAAAGAATCAGGAACGTCACTGCAGAGGCATTGGCAGTCAGATTTGGTTTGAATCTAGCCAGAACCATTGGATGTAGCAAGATCGTGATCAACTCGGATAGCATGGAGGTTGTGGAAGCTTTGAGAGCAGGCAACTCCTCTTCGGTGGCAAGTGCAATTATTGATGATTGCTATTTCATGTCGTCAGATTTTAATCATGTAATTTATGATCATTGTAATAGAGAGAGTAATAAAGTAGCTCATGAACTTACTAGGATAGTTAAGTTTTCTCCTCCTTCTATCTGGATGGATTCGGCACCGGATGTACTGCTTCCTTTGCTTGTAAACGATGCCACTATTTTGCTAAGTGAATAAAGGAGGAGAAGTTCTGTCAAAAAAAAAAAGAATCAGGATCGTCACGTTCCTGTGGCAATACCTTGGCTTTGTGTGCGTGGTGGCGTTTGGTTTCCGGCCGGCTGGCCGTAGTGTACGCTCATGTGTTTCTGGTGTTGCTTGCCGTAGCTATCAATCAGGAGTTCATCGACTAGCAGAAGGCTACCTTTGCACTTTGGTACATCGTGTATCTCGGCGTAAAGTATTTCGTCGGGCTGAGCCAGCTTGGAGCAGGAACCAAGACAGTCAGCATCGCTTTGCTTCCTCGTCGTTTATCGTCGGTCATCACCGTCGCCGGAAAGTACTCGGTGTCGGGTCTGGGCCAACAATTGATATCAGAGCAAGGTTGATCTTCTAGTAACGAAGGATCATGGCGGACGACGAGAAGAACAAGCAGCTGGCGGAGTACTCCGGTGCGGCTAAAGTATTTGCTGCTCCGGCAAGTTCATCGTACTCACGATTTGATCGCGAGAACTTCGGGGTCTGGAAGGCCCTCATGGAGTGTGGTCTCCGCGCCAACGAGCTATGGGACGCGGTGGATCTCGGAGGCGACGCGTTCAAGAAGGAGGGAGCCGAGCACCGGAAGAATCGGCAAGCAGCATCGGTGATTTACTCGGTGATGCCGATGGATGTCCTCCAGCACCTAATCGCCAAAGCAACGGCGAAGGAGGTGTGGGATACGCTGAAGCTCATGTTCGAGGGACACACCCGTGTCAAGCAAGCTAATCTCCAAACTCTCCTAAGAAACTACGAGACTTTGGTCATGGGCGACGATGAGTCCGTGGATGTGTTCGCTTCACGGGTGGCTACTCTCGTCAATCGGATCCGCGCGCTTGGAGAAAACCTCACGGAGACCTCGGTTGTCCGGCGGTTCTTACACGCGGCCCCTGCCCGGTACCTACAAATTGTCACGGCGATCGAGCAGTGCGTCGATCTCGCGACTCTCTCCATCGACAATCTTGTCGGACGGTACAAGGCTCACGATGAGCGGATGCGGTACAATCTTGGGGACGGGAGGAACGACGAGCTTGTGATGCTCACAAAGGCGCAGTGGATCGCCCTTGAAAAGCAAGGCGGGTCCAAGAGCAGCAGCAAGAAGAAGGGAAAGCAGAGTTCGGCGAGAAAGAACTTCGCTGACTCGGACGACGACTCAGATAATGAGGCTGCACCATCACCGAGGAGAAAGTTTGGCATCAGGAAAGTGAGGTGTTATAACTGTGGCCTCCTCGGTCACTTCAAGGCTGACTGCGAGGAAGCACCGAAGCAGAAGGCGCTCATTGCCCAGCAAGGAGATGATTGTGACATGATGTTGATGTGTAAACTGGTGGACGAGGAGGATCATGAGTCTCAAGTGCCGACTAAAGAAACTATCGCGCTCGTGGAAGAAAAAGTTTGCCATCATGATCGCGGTTCGGAAACCTGTGTCGAAGCTACAGATGCGGGGAGTGATTCCGAAACTTATGTCAGTGCTATGGACGTAAGTGCCAACTTTGCTGGAGCGGATGAAGCGATAGCTGCGTGTGCTCGACCGTGGAGAAGCAGCCCTGTTACAAACCTGATTGGTATTTTCAAAAATTGTGCCGAAGCTACTGGCACGGGACGTAATTCTGAAATTTGTGTCGATGCGACGGACACGAATGTCAACTTGGCGTACGTGGCGCCTCAAGACCACGTATCAAAATATGCTGATGCAAAAGTAGACACGTATGCAGCAAATGTGGCCGTGCCGGAAGCCGGTGCATCGAGTCATGCGGTGACTTGCACAAGTGAAACATGGACGAGGAGTTCTGAAAGCATTAACGACTTGATGGAGTCCGGTGGCACTTGCGCAGCAGCCGTGCCACGCTGGCTAGTAACAGGCAGACGTGTAGTCCAACCAGAGAAGAGGTCTGTTCGACTGGAGGAACGCAGCCCAGCAGGAGCGTTTTGTGGCTCAAGTGGTGTGCTAAGGTCGTCACCTAGTGGCTCACCGAGCGGAAGTTGCAGCACAGCAGATGGGCAAGGCCCACCATTAGTGGCGGCTGGAAGTCCAGTTTGGGAAGTCACGCAAGATGACCATGCTAGCAGCCGAAAGGATGTTTCATGCAAAGCATGTAATGGATTTTTTGCTTTGCCAAAAGAACAGTGCATAGCAGAAAATGAAACATTGTCTCCAAAGACACAGGAGACGAGGACAACTTCATCTACACCCATGCATCTTAAACCGGTGTTACACCCATATTCGGAGAAAACTCTTCGGACGCTTGACCCGGAAAAGGTGAAAAGGAGTGGACGACGGTGTCTAGTAAGCGTCGAGGAACCGGCGGATTTGGAGGACGCAAATACGAAGGAATGTTGGCGTCAGGCAATGGAAGAGGAGTTGAGGTCGATCCACGACAATAATGCATGGAAGTTTGTGGATCTTCTCAAGAATGAAAAAGCCATGGATTTCAAGTGGGAATTTGTGATCAAGAAAGATGCCGAAGGGTCCGTGAAGCACAAAGCGAGGCTAGTAGCGAAAGAGTATGTGCAAGAGGAAGGTGTGGACTTCGAAGAAGTGTTCATTCCCGGTGCAAGGATGGAATCGGTGAGACTACTCATCGCTCTCGCGATTCAGGAATCATGGAAGATACATCATATGGATGTAAAATCCATGTTTTTGAACGACGAGTTAGAAGGAGATGTGTATGTTAATCAACCACCGGGTCTCATCAAAAAGGGAGAAGAGCACAAGGTACTAAAGTTACATAAAATCTTGTATGGGCTATGGCAAGGACCTCGGGAGTGGAACATCAAACTTGATCGGACATTGGTTTCTCTTGGATTTAAGAAAGCCCCACTAGAGCATGCAATGTACAAGAGAGATGAAGGAAGGGATCGTCTACTAGTTGGCATCTACGTCGACGACCTATTAATTACCGGAGCAGATGAAGAGTTGATTGCAAAGTTCAAGCTACAGATGAAAGAGCTTTTCAAGATGGATGATCTCGGTCTTTTGAGCTACTACCCCGGGATAGAGGTACATCAAAAGATGGAGGGGATCACACTATGCCAGGAGGCATACACAAAGAAGGTACTTGAAAGCCGTGCCATGAAAGATTGCAATCCAGTTGACGCCCCAATGAAACCTCATCTTGAGCTAAGCAAGAAGAGTAAAGTAACTGTAGTTGATGCAATAAAGTATATTGCAGCGGCCGCTGTGGCGTGTCAAGGTGTGTGGCTAGGGAGGCTACACGGTGATTTCTTGGATCGAGATCCGAAACAGGTGATGCTCAATGTTGATAGCAAGTCTGAAAGTTTTCTACGCGGAGACCCAGTGCGGCATGATAGGAGCAAGCACATTGATACGGTGTATCACTACATAAAGAACTGCATAGAAGAAGGTAAGATGAAGGTCAACTACAGTTGCACCGATGATCAGATGGCGGACATGCTAAGCAAGGCTTTGGATCGAGAGAAGTTTTTGAAGATGCGAAGAAGGATCGGCGTCGGAGCTGTGACATGACGACGTCGTGTTTAGGGGGGTGATTGTTGGAATTAAACACGAACACAGCCTTCCAATATTGATACGTGTCCAAGTTGATAATGTATGTACGTATCCGAGTAGTGCTGGAGTTAGCCTCCGAGTAGGATTGGTCTAGTTAGCTGCTAGTGCTATTTATATACGTGCAACCAGCCTTGTAAACTTGTACCGATCAGAAGCAATAAAGAATCAGGAACGTCACGTTTCTATGGCAATACCTTGGCTTTGTGTGCGTGGTGGCGTTTGGTTTCCGGCCGGCTGGCCGTAGTGTACGCTCACGTGTTTCTGGTGTTGCTTGCCGTAGCTATCGATCAGGAGTTCATCGACTAGCAGAAGGCTACCTTTGCACTTTGGTACATCGTGCATCTCGGCGTAAAGTATTTCGTTGGGCTGAGCCAGCTTGGGGCAGGAACCAAGACAGTCAGCATCGCTTTGCTTCGTCGTCGTTTATCGTCGGTCATCACCGTCACCGGAAAGTACTCGGCGTCGGGTCTGGGCCAACAGTCCTCAGTCGAGGAGCCCGAGATGAGCGCATTGAGGCCCTTGTCGCATAGCTGGTACATGACCTTGAAGTGCCGGCCTGTGGCGCCGCCGTAGGCGTCGGCGAGGTGCACGAGCAGGTCCTGCAACGCCGCCCCGCCCAGCACGGACATGATGTCGCAACCAAGAAGCAAGCTCACCGGTGGCCACCTCGCCGCCAGCCAGCACGGAACCGGAGGGAGGCACAACGAAGTCGCTAGAGACATGCACCTCGTTCGCCCACCGTCATGTGGGGAGGGATGACCGTGCTAATCGTCGCTGGACTCGGGGAGGACGATGACGACGAGGCAAGCTCGTGCTGAATGGGGACGGCATGGGAGGCGGCCGGATTTGACCTCTGGTGTATCAGAGGCGGATGACCTCAGGTCGTCTTCCCACCCTCTCATGCGCCGCGTCTAGGGAGGAAGAGGAGTGCAGCGGCTTGGCGACCTGCAATGGAGAGAAGAGACATGTCTGGGAGGGCGGGGCAAGGGAAGTGAGGAGGCAGGGGTGGCGCCATGGCGGCGCAAGGGGGGGAGAGGACGAATGCGCGAGGGGGAGGAGGACGATTGGGAGCACGAAGACGCAGCAGTCGCCCTCCCTCGTCTCATCCAACCACGTGAAAAGACGAAAATGCTCTCGGCGGGGCACCGAATTTACACGCAGTGGCATGACATCTTTTGCCGCCGGAGGTAACTACTCATTGCTATAGGGTCTCCAGATCGATCCGGCAGCCCAGATTGTCTGGGGCTTGATCCGATGGCCAGAATCGCATCAAGAAAACGAGATGGATGGCCATATCTTCCAAATCGCTGAGGAGGCAAGGGTTCTCTCACGGATCTTGTTTTTGGATAACTCAGACGTGCCGGACAGTGGAAATGTAGAAGGCAAGATGCCACGAGTAATTGAACTGGTTGTACCTAAACCAAGAAACGATGTAATCCCCTTACCCTGGACACCTCCTCCGGTGAGTCAGGTGGTGCTCTCTATGGATGGTGCGTTTTCAGAAGTCGATGTTACAGCCGCCGCTAGTATGATCTTGTGACACCATGATGCGACGGTTATGTTTGTTTCTTACAGACTCTTGTTCCACTGCAATGACGTGTTGGAAGTTGAGACAGATGCAATGGTACAAGATATATGGCTTTGGCAGCGCAACACACCGAGCTTCCGGTCATCTTGCAGTCGGACTCGTCTATAGCCCAATCTATCTTCAGAGACAAGTCACTTGTTTGGTTTCCATATGGTCATGTTGCTTTGGAGATCGAAGCCCCGAGAGAAGCTCGGGAGTTTATTACTGAAAAGCTCAGAGTAGCTGATTGTCCGGCGAGAAACATCCGCATTGAATGTGCCACTGCTGTCTTGCTATATAGAGGCCCCATGTGTACTGATGTATTCTTTCCTCTTAACTGTAACTTTATTATCATAGAATAAAACTCCCTTTACACCTGTAAAAAAGAGCAATGATATCAACTAAAAGTAGCATAATTACAATTGTGTTGTATGGACTAAGAGACTTTCGGGGGTTATCCGTCCACATACAAGATACATAATATGGATTTTTTATTCCTTCTACAAAGGTGAACACCAAAGTTACAGTTCATCGTCATATGAATGAGGTTGAAATCAACAGTATACTTGCTCAACCTCTTGAATCTTCCCAGGAAGATCTGTGACCTCTGCCTATCCCAGACCCGGCAAAATTTAAAGTTCATCTGTGAAAAAGCTTACAATGGTCAGCTGGTGTATCCATCGGGTGATGGGATTGGCACGGCCTATTCTGCACCTTGAGTGGCGAATTGCCGCTAAATCATACTGTGGGCCAGGCTGAAAAATCTTCATTTTCGAGAGGGCTGCCAGACTCACTTAGTAATGCTACATCCACAAAAGGTTACTTAAACTTTTTACAAACAAGCTGATGTGCGGGATTATGATTGATAATAGGGGGATGAAGGGGCTCATCCCAGTTAAATTGAGTGGGGGAGAGAATTATAATTTGGAAAGTTATTAATTCTTTGCTGGTCTAGCAGTATTGCGGATCGCCGATTCCTCTTACCTCACTTGCTCGTCTAGAAAACAGCAATAGCTACAGACTCAGGAAAAAAATTGCTACACTATGTTGATAGATTTGAAACAAGTTTGTAAAATAAAAAATGGCTAGCTAATTTTTAAAAAATGTTCATAAATAATAAAAATACTCGTAATTTTATTAAAATCTTCACCAACTAATTTTTCCCGAATTTTAAAAATGTTCATTTTTTAAAGTACCTACTGACGGCTATACCCAATTAGCAAAGTAGATGAATTAGAAAGTTGAATGAACTTAAAAAATGTACAAAAATTTATAAAATGTTCGTGGATTTGAAAAAAAATCATGAATTTTAAAATTCTTCATGAACATTGTGATCACTACTTGAAAAATATTCACGAGTTAATGTTCATTAAATATCTATTCCAAATGATACATGAAGTTGTTACGTAGGTTCAGTTCAATACACATCAACTCGCAAAATGTAACGAACTAGTCAAGCCCTTAGGGCCATATCACTTAAGCCTTTGGAATGTCCGGTCAGTGTCAATGCTCATCACTCACGCATGGTCCTGGGGCAGTCAGTAATGAGGGGTCATTGGTAAAACGAACGTTTTCTAGTGGAGCAGGATCCATCCGTCGCCAGCACTCGTCTTTAACGATTTACATGTTGCCTGTGGTTTGAATCCCAATGCAAGAACACAAATTGTTTTCGCCAGCAAGTGGAAACAGAAGAATATGATCACTCAGCTCCATTTATCAGACAAGACTATGACTGAGGAGCAAAGTGTCAAGGGTAACTTGACGACTGAGTTCTACAAGGGTCTTTAGAGCTCAGAGGGTGTAAGCGGGTTGCAACATGTTATTGATACTGCACTTGTAAAGGTCACATCGGCAATGAGAGAACAACTTCTAGCCCCACTGATTTTGAAGTGAAGAACGCTAGTATTTTTGGATGTTCCCCATGAAAGGCACCGAGTCCAGACAGGTTTCAGGCGCATTTCTTTTAGCGGCGTTGGGACATCAGTGGGAGCAAGGTTACTGCAGTTATCGTCCGTATGTTGCAGGGTGTGGAGAGTGTTGAATCCTTATGTTACCGTGGTTAGAGGAATAAAAATGTGGTTTTGAGAGGTTAGACCGAACCCAGCAAATCCCTTAATGTCTTTAGCCCCTCAAATTTTTTACTCCTCGTGCCCAGGGCCAGTCCAGTCCTTCCGGTGGCCCATGGGAAAATTCAGAAATTGGCCCCATTTAATTTTGTGGAGTTAAAAAAATTGCTTGATTCGAACCATTTGATTAAAACATGGAATTGCTCATGGAACTTTGATACAAAAACTTCCATGTGCAACTTAAGGACTAATAATACCATGAAATGTCATAACACAGAGTGGTTTTTCTATACCAAGGATTGGTGCATCCACGCTACACCGCCTTATCTAGCCAGTCCACCATGTTGTTCTGCCTTCTTCAAGATTCGTTCCAAGAGCGCGTCAGAGATTAAATTTTGTTTAACAGATGTAACAGTGCATTGTTTGTCCTAATGTTCTGTCAGGACTCTAACCAACTGCTGCAGTAGAACTGAGAGACAAAAAGGTGGGGTAGCACACATAAAACTAATTAAAGAGAACTAGCAAAAGGTCCCCTGTGTTGCAACGGGTAGAAAATGTCCATGCAGTGTCCTAATAACAAAACAACAGAGCGTGCAAGGCACGATAATCAAGCTTTTCTTATTTTTAGGTGAGAAGCTCATATCATACATTGTAAAGGCTAATGTATATTTCAAGGCAGATGCACCATGTTATAGCATATGATTTCTATAACCATAAATGCAATTAAATTGCAGATCAAAAATCTATTTCTTTATGAAATTTGTGAATCTCTGTGAATACTTGTAAACTGATAGTAGTACATAAAATTTCCAGAAATTTAGAAATAAAATATCATATTTAGAGTTTGAACCTACTTGAATTAAAATTCTGTTTTTATTTTAACATGTAAATAAGTATTAACTACATGTAATATGTAAATATTTTCTTCGCATCTTTTTTAGAGAAATTTTATTCGATCTTTAATGGTCCATATAAGAAAATCATATATCTTCTAACAAACTAAAAGTTAGCTCTGCTGGTTGCATCCTTTGGTACGTAATAAAGTAGAGGCCGTGTGCTCAATCCCGAGCAGGAGCAATATTTATTTCTTATTCTAGGAGGCCAAATCACATGGCTTACGGCCTCGTCGGGTGATCGTTCGAGCCAACACCGACAATTATTTTTGCCTGGATGGGATAAGGCCCAGTCGGGTGATGCCAACTGAAAAATTGGGTAGGTACAGGCCCAAGTGAGCTACATGCGATTGTTACGTCTCACATGTGCGACTTGCAAGTGATACATACCTATAAGAATAGGACAGACAAATAATGTGTTGGGGCCGCGAGCAAAAAAGTGGACGGACCAAAAAATCAGAGGAACGTACGGTCATTTATTATTAAGAAGAAATAGCAAAAGAGCCCTGCATTGTAA
>NC_041392.1:46026817-46030671 GCF_002162155.2 Triticum dicoccoides
TCTTATCTTCTTGACCGAGTGTAGTTAGAACTTAATGCTTCTCGTAGAGGGCAGCACTCGTATTCTTGTACATCAATCAATGTAAATAATTAAGGAGCAATAACATAAAAATTGAACCGAAATGTTACAAAATAATTTAAAAACACTATGATTTGCATCTTTCTTTCTGTCTCAAGAATCCAGTGATTTGTTGTATAAGGCACGGAGTACAAATGTGCCCGCAAAATGATAAGTAAACTTGCAATCCAGATTTCTCTAGATTAAATTTAAGTTCTACCTCTCTTAATTATCCAACCAAGTGAAAATGAAGCTCCCCAAAGTTGTTTATACCAATAATTTATGGAAACATGTGCCCATTGTGCTCACAAATAAACTCCGCAATATCAATTATACTAACACCGTCTGTATGGCCCTTGTATGCTGTACATTGTGTTACTGTAAATTCTCTCAGAGAAAATGCAATTAATCCAACTTTCAGATGGTTCGTTTAGCTCTATTAGCAGAGGGCCCAATATGGTTCAATTATTTTATTAGCACTTAGAAGTACATTAAATCATGAAAATCAACAATGATTACTATAGCAGATGGCTCAATATGGTTGAATTATTTTATTAGCACTTAAGGAGTACATTAAATCATGAAAGTCAACATTGTTCATAATCGAAGAACAATGAAAGAGCTAAGTAGTAAATTACTAACTTTCAGACCTCCAAAGAAGCAGGGAGTTGGCCAACAGGAGGCACGCCACGGCCATGAGGTGCAGCACATACACCACCTCACACCAAGCATCTTTTATCTCAGCCTTGTCTCCGAAAATAGGTGTAACCCGTCCTACTTTGGCATTGTGTCTTCCAGGTTAGCACAAACAGACTGCACTTTGTTTGTCAGATGACGGCATGCAACATCACACATGATGAATCAATCAGAAATCACCATCTGAAAACAAAACAAAACATTGTAGGACCGGATAATAACTTTCTTCCATCAGTCCTAGCTGGCACGTACACTTCTAAAGCCTGGAGAAGATTAGCAATGCTAAGAGTCAAAGAGAACGGGATTAGCAGAGGAGATTGAGCAGAGCGTGCAGCTACACGCAAGGAGAGGGCGGCAGTTCCAGGTTGACAGTTGGGGCTCGGCACCTTCCCGTAAGATCAAGTCAACAATACATACATGCAAGCAGCCAGCGACGTCTCACTTGAGGATCCGTTGGCTGCGGCGGAAGCACCAGGCAAGTAGGAGGCTGAGGCGTTCACTCCAGCAATACCAACACCGACAATATGATCCAATGGGCGCCGGCAATGTGATCCAACAGCTAGAGGTATGAATTGGCCGCGACTGGACAGGAAACATGGTCTGATCTCTTTCCTTTGACCTGTGCGTCGCATCTACTGACCGGTGTATTTGTAGCTCCACAGCTGCGCTGGCAACACGAATGCTAGCACATCCGGTGGCGGCGCGGAACAAGCCATGATCTGCACGGTGGCCTTAGTTTCTCTGGGATTGGTTACCTACGCGCTAGGCCCAGCAGCGAACCTCGGATCGACCTCGAGTATGGATTCCCTGCCGGAACCATGGTACGTGAGGCCCAGCGACAGCAGCCACTCCACGTGGCCCTCGTCAAGATCACCAGTATAGATTACCCGCTGGTGCCATATCGTTGGTGAGGCCGAACGACAGCAGTCGCTTCGCGTGGACCTCGACGAGATCGCATGCGCCCACCCTCCGCATGACCCTCGATGAGATCACAGGCGCCGACCCTCAGGTCGGCTCCCTTGCACCCGCGGATTTTATGGTTAGGACGACGCTAACGCCCACATGTGTGGTGGGAGTTAAACCCGCCCACACGCTTTATAACACACAGATTATGCCACCTCACCGCATGCATTCATGTGGGAATCTTTTTGAATTTTCAGCTTTAAAAATGTTTTATCTCTTAAATGAAAAAACCGATTGAAGATCCGTTTTCACCATTGCGACGAGATCTTCGAAACTAGATCTCATATCAATATATTTTTATGAAATTTTTTTGGGTTAAAAGTTGTCATGTCTATTGCACATGAATTGCCATGGTATTTACACTGAAGTTCCATGATATGTTTCAGCTATTTTCTTCTACATTTAAAAGTAAATTTTGACATTTATAAAATAGGGAATTAAGAAACTAGACTTGCCATGAACCATAAACTAAAATTGCCATGATATATGCTCTTAAAATTCCCATGGTTCATACAAAAAATAATTTTCATGGTCAAAGTACTGGAGTTGCCATCATCAAAATACTAAAATTGCCATGCTCTACAAATTAAAGTTGTCAGGTTAAGCACTATGGCAACTACAGTGTAAACATCATGGCAACTTTTAGGCAAAAAAAAAATTCGTCGAAACATATCAACATGGGGTCTAGTTTTGAAGATCTCGTTGAGACGGATTTAATGGTGAAAATGGATTTTTAATTCAATTTTTTAATTAGGAGATAAACGTATTTAAGCCGAAAACCAAAACGATTCCTGCTGATGTCATCTATTCTCATGTGGCAAAATGAATGGTAAAAAAGGTATGTGGGCGACGTGCAAGATGCCACACGTGTGGGTGTTAGTTTTTTCGTAAGTTTATTGATTTGTTCCGATTCAATTCCCACGATGCGATCTGAGGAGGAAATCGAGAAGATTAATCTATCTTTATGGCGACTGGATTGGTTTTGGAGTAGCATACAACTCTGTTGTCCAAGGAAGTCTACAGGAACAACCTATGTAGGAACGGACAGGCGATGGGCTGACTATGTCGGACCAAATATATCAAACGGGCTCCGAGGTGAAAGGCCGAGTGAGCAACGGGATTTTTTGGCTTCCAAGTTTTTCTTTTTTTTTTCAGAAAAACTTAACGACAGACATCACGTACAAACAAAAAATTTGATAACCACACACACGGATAAAATTTGGTGATGGCATATGGGAAACAAAGTGGATCAGGATATCATCTCCCTTAATAATTTATAAAAATAAGATAGAGGTATACATAGAAGGGATAAGAGAGAAAAAACGTTCCTCCTTTTATATTTCAACCATCAATCTTTATGATTAACATAAAATCAACGGATATAAAAAGGTGATAGATGAAGAACTATGAAAGTCTCCATCCTTTATCATTAGGTGGTAAAGATAAAGAAACGGTGGACATTTTATGAAGAGATAACTTGCCAGTTAGATATTTCAGAGAGAACACCTTCCTTTGAGAAATTCAAGAGGAGTCCGTCAGATATTTGAGAGTCTTATTTAAAGGAGAGAGAGAGAGTCCATCAGAGACATGTGAGAGAGAGAGAGAGTCCATGTGAAATATGTATACGTTTTCTACGTTTCTGGACAAGTGAGAGAGATGTGAGAGTGCTTTTAAAAAAAGTGTGAGAGACAACTTGTGTGTCAGGTAGAGCTTTTTATTTTATAGGTCAAAGAATGTATGTGTGTGAGAGAGAGAGCGCGCGCGTGAAAAAGAGTCCAGTAATGGGTGGCAAAATGGATATGCACGTCCGGGTATAGTTGAAGGCGCCCAACGCATCAACTGATCCCAAAATGTTCGTCTCGACCGCGCGCCTCACCCGCCCGCGAGCTCACGCTCTCGCTCCGCCGGTGCAGCCGCCGCTGCCAAGCTCGCCCGCGCCTGCCCGCCCTCGCGCCCGCTCACCCTCGCCCGCTAGCCGTTGCCGCCCCGCCGCGACCTACCGAGCTCGCCCACTCCGCCCCGCACCTACCCGTGCCTCCACCGCGCGTGTGCACCTGCCCGCACCCGCTGCTCCGCGCCCTGCCCCGCACCTGCATGTGCCCCGCTGCGGCCTGCTGGTCGGCGCGCGCCGCGCCCGC
>NC_041392.1:46031231-46041849 GCF_002162155.2 Triticum dicoccoides
CGCGCTTGCTCCGTGCTCCTGCTGCAGGAGCTGCGCCTCGCCCCGACCGCGTCCCGCGTCCCGCGCCCACCACGCCACAGTCGCCACACTCGCCGCTCTGGACCGCCCGCCGCGCCACCGCGTCGTGCCTGCGCCCCGGTGCTGCAGCTGGCGCTCGCCTTCGAGCTCTCGTACGTCGAGGTGGCCGCCGGCTGCAAAAGGGGGGAGAGAGAGAGGGAGAAAGAAAAAGGGAGAGAGAGAGAGAGGGACGGGTGGGTGGGCAGCCGGGCCCATCTGGTTTCAATGATAGTTGGGTCAGGGGTCACATGCAAAGGACACAGCCGGACAAGGACCACGCTGAGAATCGTCCGCTCGTGTCCGTTCCAGACGCAAATCCGGCCCAACTTTGCTCCTAGGGTGGGGCGAGACGGACTAGAAACGGACACTTTTTACGGATAGGGTTACGCGTTGGATCGTCTCATTTTTCCGTTTAACCCCAAACAGACAGACCCGGACGTTTTGGGGTCTCCCGGTGGAGATAGCCTAAGACAGAGGCATGTATGTGATAAAACCGGGTCACTTCTATCATCACCAGGCCAGCGCACCCATCGTCAGGTTTTCGAATGGCTGGATAAGTGCATGTAGCGGGGCTGCAGCGATCCTGGGTATAGCCACTACTTTCCCTTTGGATGCCCTATTCGTGATAGATTTGTTTTATGTACTAGCAAAAGGGCCCGTGCGTTGTAACGGGAGAAAAAAATACCACACGCTTTTAATTTACAAAAAATGGTCTATATCTGAGTATTTGTAGCTATGGTCCAAACAAAGATGGTCTTTGCCTACAAAGGCGCAAGTTCAAGATTCCACATGTCTTCTATTTAAACACGGCTTGAATGTAGATTTAATACGTACAAAGAAACGGGCAAGTGATCTTCAATTTCGTCTCCAATACTGATTTTGCTGAGATGTTCATCCACGATCCAGATCAGTACCGATATGAAAGAAAGACAGATAATACACTGTTGATTAAGATTGCACCCTAGATAGTACTTTTTTAAATGGTTAAAAGGTAAAATAACATCATATTCATATTCTATATATTTTTCTAATCAAATTTCATATATAACATGTTAAATTTGGAGTTACGGTTTAGAAGATATGAGTATTTTAAAAAACATTTGATATGTACTGCGGGTTTAATGTAAAAAACATCAGGGGGTTTTCTATAAAATAGCGATGACGGACTAAGAATACCTATTTTTTTTATTAGTAGGTATAGATATAGATATAGATATAGATATAGATTGTTTTATGAATATCTTTGCAATGTTGTGCGGGCCTACTATGCAGGACACCTTTTCTGCAATCCAAATTCGTATATGCCACAACTTTTTTTGTAACGGCCAATAACTACAAAGAATTATTTTAGTAAGTAATAGATTTCGACCAGAATTTTATGGTAGTAATGACATTCTGAATCTTTCCCCAAAGCTATCCACGTACATTGGATCCAGATTTATACTATATATAGAGACTGAATTGTGTTTACATAATTGTGGAAACGCAAGGATATATCCTACTAGCAAAGCTCTTTTTGGCAACAAGTAATTAAGAATTAATACGTGCTAGCTGTACTTTGCTGGTGACAACATTAGCTGTAGAAAGGAACACGGTTTGGCCGACCCTCCCCGCGTTTATATTCCTGGTCAGAACACAATTTACAAACCTGTGTTTTCTCTTCGTCTAGACACTCCCACCTTGCTCTCATATCAGTAGGAAAAACAAATCATCCCAGGGCTTGCTGCCAAGCATCTCCCCGTTCTATCCTCCGGAAACAAGGTTTGTTTTCATCTACCTTCCTTGAATATATTCTCCTCATCCCATTTCTGCTTCGTCATTTTATTAACTTGTTGGTAACTAGGGCAAGATGGATCTACGTGTTGAAAAAGCAGAAGATTCAAGTGATTCCAGTGAAAGAACTATCAGCAATAGTCCTATGGGGATCGCATAGTGTGGCAGCCAAGCCCAGGATGACGACCTGGAAGCAGATTCTGCTATGGTATTACCTGCTGTCGGATGGAAGGAAGCAAGATCTGACGGGCATGGTAATGGCCTTGAGATTGATTCTGCCTCCCCTGCTGGGAGGGCTGTTGTGAGCTCTGAATCTTTACCAGTGGCACAACCTGGAGACTACATAGATATACCTCTCCCTCAGTGGCTGAAGGATATAGATTCAGGAGCAGGGATGTGGACAGCTGTTAAACAATTTCGAAAAGATGGGAAGCAGTATGACAAGGTTTGTGTACTCATGTTCTTCTGCGGTATTTCCACTAATAATTTTGTTGTGTGCTAATCCCTAATCATCACAAAGATGTGTTTTAATTGAGTTATCTTATAAATCTTTGATCTTCTGCGTCCAAATAATATTCTCCATATGTTTCTGCACTAGTTTGTACTGTATTTGGTTTTGCACAACCATGCATGTATGTGAAACAAGACATAGGGCACATTGATATCTTGTTATTATAGAATTCTCTTGTGTACTGAAAGGTTAAAATAATTAAAACCCACTCAACCAATCATGTGACGTTTGACTATCTGATGCCATAATTTCAAAAACATAATATCAAAATAATGCATTAACAACATGTAATTCTTTGGTGTTCAACTAAACAATTGAATTTGTCATAGTATTTAACCCAAAATTCAACCAGTGTGACTCTGATCTGTCCAGACACTTTTGGATGCTCACTTGTCATAGCACTTAACCATAACTTATGAAAATGCAACACAGAAATATAATAAAGAATTGTTAGTATAGAATGCTCGGTTGTCTGCTCTCACCGTAACATTTTTCCTTATTTTTATATTAACAACACATTTTTTACTACAATAGTAATTTCTCCTTTTGTATTCTCTATGCAATTTTACACGTTAAATCATGCATATGTCAAATTAATTATATATCTTTTGCTCATTTCAGTACTACTTTCACAAGGAATATAGTCACAGATTCCGCTCCAAACCCAACGTTATAGAGTTCCGAACAACAGGAAATGTAAATGGAGAGCCAGTTCAAAAGGTGCCTAAGTACTTGACATCAAAGTATTTACTAATTGTGCAAACATGTATACGATTACGTATTTTCATATATATTTACAAGTGTAAATTTAATATGGTATTCTATGTTTTGACAGAGATCTGCTGATACTTCTACGGACAATCATGGTATGCGTAATTTCACCGATGCATTTGAATATATTTTTCTATTATTACTGTGTGGAATTCTCAAACTTAGAGTGCAAATGTAATCCATATCATGGATAAGAAATAGACTTCTACATGAACTCAATATAAAATACTCAGTAGTGCAGTTACTCAACTTAAGTTAATTTGGAATTGACAATATTTTAGGTTATTTTGTTAGATGATAAAGAAAATGGTTTATATAAATGTTACATGGGAACCTCCGCATGATTGTAGTTACATAGTTTTACAATGATATTACTTGTTTAATGTCATACAATGTCCGTATATCATTCCGTCTGGACGAACAATCATGCGGGGGACAAGTTCAAGAAATGCTTCTGGTGAACAAGCAATAATTTTGTAAAACTTGTGGAGGATGTAACTTGTTGGTGGTTTTAAATACTTTGACACCCTTGAAATCTTTTGTTCTAGCATTATTTTTGCAATTATTTCACGTACAAATGCATTCATCAACATATCTATCATATTAGTGTGAAAACATCTTCCAGAGTCTACTTGCACATATGCATTGTTCTTTGATATTTTTTGTATCACAGTTACCTTTTATTATAGCAAGATAAAAAGTTTATCTAGCTACAATTTTTGCAGACTATAGACGGGCCACCAAAAGACAAAGGATGACGGCGCCAACTATAAGTAATTCTTCTTGCATACCACATAGATTTCTCTAATTTTGAGAGGGTATCACTTGTAATGTTGTTCAATATTTAAACTAGCTTCACAGTCATGTATGCTAGTAGTTATTTTTAGAACAATTTCATGACAAAATGCAAAAAGTTAACAAAAACTTATAGTTTCTGACGATTCCTAGTTGCATGATCACTAAGCATTACACACCTTCTCTGGTAGAAGTTGTTATTTCTATATGTATCTATTACATATTATTAGTTGTGATTGTTGGGTGAAGAATATTTGCTGCTCATGCTTAGACTTTATGCTTTTATTAATAAAACAACATAGAGAAAAAACCATTACATATTAAAGTAAATCATCAATTTAGTATAAAATATTTCTGACTAGTTTGAATGGATCTGTTCTGCAATTATAATACTTCTATGTTCCTAATATTTTATCCATAAAATGTGCAGGTTCTAGTTTGTCTACAAGAGGACGAACAACCCCAACTTCTACAAAACTTCCACATGGTTTTGTGTAATTTCATGTAGATCGCATTGAGACATTGAAGATTATTTGTAGTGCCGAAGATTTGTTGGGTGCAACATATTTTAAAATTGATATGTACTTTCATATATATGTGATACTTGGTGGTGGTTGTTGAGGAATATATTTCACTAGACTGTTATATTTTGCATAATTATTTGACTAATGAGTGCTTATTTGATAAATGAGTACATATACCTTTAATCCTAAAAAGATTAACAGCTAGACATCCATTCGAGGAAGCTGTGTTCTTATGAATTATTGTTCTTATGAATTGTCCCCAATAGGGAAATTTTGACAATGGAGACACTCGTAGAACCTCCTCATGATTGCAGTTACTCAACTTATGATTTCCAAGTCCCTAATCGAACCTATTTTAGCCACTATGAGTAATAACAGACACTTTCCTAATGCATGGGCAGGCTAATACTGGTGCACCAACTTCAGTCGCACAATGTAGGAAACCCATTCCTTATCTCCCTTAGAAGACTAAAGAACGCCGTCACACTATTGTAGTTAGTTACTTGTATAAATGACATATGTTCGTCCATAAATAAAGAAGCTATGGTCCTAATGTTGGATTTATAATACTCTAAGAGCATGTACAAGAGGATCTAGTAAAGCTGAGCCCCCAAATGTTCGCGAACGCGTCCGGTCAGCCAACATTTTTCATTAATTGCAACACACTCCCATTTCTAAATACCATTTTCACACAATGCCATGCACCATCCATTTGATCTGCGTACATATTAACAAGACAGAGAACTAGCAAACGCCGTCACACTAGTACATGTCAAGGGATATGTCAATAACCTCCTTGCCGAAGCCGCTGGACTCTTGGTCATTGGTGGCACGGTGAAGCGTTGGCGCCTCCTTATCGCCTTCCCCCTCCGCAAAGACATGCTTGCGCTTAACACCAGACTTGTGGATGAAGCGTCGGTTTTCTGCCACCTTCTCCTCGAACTTGATGGACTTGAGGATGGCCCGCTCCTCCCCCTCCTCCTCCTCTTGGGCAAGAAAATCATCATGTGTGTCCTCTATGCCGAATCCAGCCTGCTCTGGTACCGGTTCCTCCTCCTCCTCATCTGACTGCGGCTCCTCCTCCTCCTCCTCATGCTCCACCTATTCCATCTTATCTGGTGCGCCCATCTCCTCCTTCAACACCTCCACCTCGCCTTGCTTCAGCGAATGCTCATCCGAACTTTCCTACCCTAAAGGAAGGTCGACCAGCCAGAATGCATGTGGTGTACTGCTACTTGCGATATTGCGTTGGTTTTTCCCTTGAAGAGGAAAGAGTGATGCATCACAACAACTGTAAGTATTTCCCTCAGTTGTGAAACCAAGGTATCAATCCAGTAGGAGGATCCACCAATGCGTAAGAGGGGTTGTCATCCCTCCTTGGTATTGAGATAGATTAAATTGTATGAGATTGGATAAATAGATCTAACAAAATCACAAAATAAAACAAATAAAGAAAAAGTGCAGCAAGTTATTTTTGGATTTTTGGATTAATAGATCTGAAAATAATATGATAGGACATAGACCCGGGCCCGTAGATTTCACTAGAGGCTTCTCTCAAGAAAATAGCATATGGTAGGTAAACAAATTACTGTTGGACAATTGATAAAAAAGCAAATAATTATGACGATATCCAAGGCAATGATCATGTATATAGGCATCACATCCAAGATTAGTAGACCGACTCATGTCTGCATCTACTACTATTACTCTACACATTCACCGCTATCTAGCATGCATCTAGTATATTAAGTTCATGGAGAAATGGAGAAATGGAGTAATGCAATAAGAACGATGACGTGATGTAGGCAAGATCTATTCCTGTAGGAATAAACCCCTTCTTTTTTCCTTAATGGCAACGATATATGCGTACCTCGCTACCCCTTCTGCCACTGGGTGAGGACACCGCAAGATCAAATCCAACAGAAAGCACCTCTTCCAATGGCAAGAAAAATCAATCTAGTTGGCCAAACCAAACCAAAGTTTCGGAGAGGAAATACGAGGCTCTAACAATCATGCATAAGAGACTTCAACAAAGAATCAAATAATATTCATAGATAGATCTGATCATAAACTCACAAATCGTTGGATCCCAACAAACCACATCGCAAAAAAGAGTTACATTAAATAGATCTCTAAGAACATCGAGGAGAACATTGTATTGAAGATCAAAAAGAGAGAAGAAGCCATCTAGCAACTTCCTACGGACCAGTAGGTCTGTGGTAAACTACTCACGCATCACCGGAGGGGCAAGGGTGTTGATGAAGAACCCCTCCGTGATCATTGACCCCTCTCGCAAGATGTCGAAAAGGACTCTACATTGGATCTCATGGTTCGGAAACTTGCGACGGCGGAAGCTCTGATATCTCTGCTCCCCTAGGGTTTTTGGGATTTTAGAGTATTTATAGAGCTAATAGGCGGTGGAGAGGGGGCATGTGGACCCCACTCCCACCAGGGCGCGCCAGGGGCTTCTGGCGCACCCTGGTGCCTTGTGGGCCCCATAGGCCTCCCCTCGGGCACTACCTTTGCTCCCAAGTTGTCTTTTGTCCAGAAAAAAGTCACCAAAAAGTTTCTTGGCATTTGAACTGTTTGGAACTGATATTCTGCGAACTAAAAAACAAGCAAAAAACAACAACTAGCACTAGGGACTATGTCAATAGGTTAGTCCAAAAAAATGATATAAAGTTCCTATAAAGTGAATATAAAACATCCAGGATTGATAATATGACAACATGGAACAATAAAAAATTATAGATAAGTTGATGTATCATCTACTGGGATGTGCAATGATCTAGCGTGACATGTATAAAAAATATGAATGGTGGCGGAGCCACAAAACTACTATGCCAACTATATGATCGTGCAAAGCAGTATGACAATGATGATATGTGTCATAATAAATTAGAAAGGCGGAAGTTGCATGGCAATATATCTCGGAATGACTATGGAAATGCCATAATAGGTAGGTATGGTGGCTGTTTTAAGGAAGATATAAGGTGGCTTATGTGTGATAGAGCGTATCATATCACGGCTTTGGATGCAGTGGCGAAGTTTGCACCACAACCTCAAGGTGAGAATGGGAAATGCTCGGTACCAAAGAGGCTAGCAAAATGCAGAAAGGTGAGAGTGCGTATAATCCATGGACTCAACATTTGTCATACAGAACTCACATACTTATTTCAAAAGTTTATTAGCCATCAAAGAAAAGTACTACTACGCATGCTCCTAGGGAGATAGATTGGTAGGAAAAGACCATCACTCTTCCCCGACCGCCACTCATAAGGCGCATGCTTCGGGAATCAAAAACCTTAACAAAAATATTCTTACTAAACCACAATTACTACCTACCATGACTCTAATATCACCATCTTTATATATCAAAACAAATGCAAGGAATCAAACTTCTCATATATTCAATGATCTTCATGAAAGTTTTTATTATATCCCTCTTGAATATCTATCTTATTAGGACTAAATTCATAATCCAAGCAAATTGCCATGCTATTTATAAGACTCTCAAAATAATATAAGTGAAGCATGAGAGTTCATAAATTTCTTCAAAATACAACCACCGCTGTTGGTGTCAAAACCGACATACCTAGGAGTAGGGGGTCCCGAGCTATGGATCTAGGATTGGTGGGGAACAAGGGATGACGAACACAGTGTTTACCCAGGTTTTGGCCCTCTCGAAGAGGTAATACCCTACATTCTTCTTGATTGTATTTGATGTATGGTGTGGTTTACAAAGTAGATCTACCTCGAGATCAGTATGAGCTAAACGCTAAGGAGATGAGGTGATGAGTGTAGCTCTATCCCTAAAGACTAAAAACCCTCGGTTTATATAGACACCGGTAGAGTTAGGGTTACCGGAGATAGATTACAATAAGGGATTAAAGAGATCCTATGCCTTCTTGACTTGGAGGGCACACCATGGCTTCATGTCACTATACGACTCCACCAGTCCGGCCTACGTATAATGGGTCGTTGCCCCGAGGACCCCTTAGTCCATGGCTCCCTCGGTAGCCCCAACTTTCCTCCAACGCAAAGGATTGTATCCGGCATCCACTCACCCGACCAGTATTACGCTTGCGGGGCGACTTCTTCAGTATGTTTTACCCATGTTTGGAACCAAGTGATGTCTAGAGCCAGAAACGGCAGTTTTCCTTAACACCGAAGGCAATAATAAAAAATACCATCCAAGTGTAAATGGTGCCTTCATCTGACAACTTTTTCTCTTTCAACAAAGAGTCACCTCTGGCCACAACACCGAGCAGTTACTATTTCTCGAAGCGCAGCTCGAGGCCGATGTCACGTTTGCCACATCCCCTCGAGGTGGAGATCGTGTCCTACCCATCGGGGGATACGGTTAATGATTATGATTCCCCTTCCCGCATATAATGTTGCAGGCGTATCGGGAAGCGGAGAACACAATGGCGTGGAAATAGGAATCCCAGGCCTGTCAACAGTCTATAAAAGGGAGGAGATACCACAATCAGCATCTAACGCCTTCTTCGACCACCCGCCTCCGCAGATCCTCAGAGCTCCGGCGCCCTCTTTCTCTGCTTCCAAAGCAAATCACGTCCCGTCTCCTTCGACCATGGCCAGCTCCAGCGCCAATGGGAAGTGGGAAGCCACCTCCGTCACCGATGACGACATCATGCGGCTGAAACAGGCCGGCTATTTGTCAGCCGATGTTGCTCATCGGGCCCCCGAAGAGGGATAGATCATCCCTACACCCAAGCCGGGTGAAAGGGTCGTGTTCCTTCCCCATTTCCTTAGGGGGCTAGGATTTCCCCTGCACCCCTTTGTGCGGGGGCTGATGTTCTTCTACGAGCTAGATTTTCACGATCTATCCCCCAACTCCCTTCTCCACATTTCATCCTTTATTATCTTCTGCAAAGCCCTCCTCCAGGTCCGGCCACACTTCGACTTGTGGCTAAAGGTGTTCAACGTCAAACCCAAGGTAGTTAGCTGCGAGCAGGCGGACTGTAGTGGGGTTATGATCGGCAAACTGACGCGGGTCCAGTGGTCCAAGGGCCACTTCGTCGACACCGTCAGAATGTGGCAAAAAGAGTGGTTCTATATCACTGAGCCACGGGGAGCCGGCTAGGCGGCAGCTCCGGCATTCAGATCCGGACACCCTACTAGGCTGGCCTCATGGATCAACAAGGGCCCGGGCTGGGGGGTCCGCCGACGATTTAAAGGCGCTGCAGAAGCGCGTCGTTAGCTCCATGGGGACCGGTGCGAAGCTGGTCGATGTGATTTAGGTCATGCTCCATCACCGAGTCCTCCCCTGCCAGGAGAGGGCTAAGCCATGTGGGAGTATGGCCCCGAAGATCCGGCCACCGTGTAGCACCTCTTTGGCATGACCCACAAGAAGGTTTGGAGTCTGCTATTAAAACCGCAAAAGGAGTGGCCGGTTGAGGGGGGGGGGGGGACATTGGCATCGACGCCGCGAACCCTCCGAGGAAGGTGAGTGACACATGTCTTATCATAGATTCGACTATTGGTGCCACACCATTTGATCCGAACCCCTTTATGTGGGTTTTGCAGGGCTGGCTTGCCAAAGCTGAGAAGATCAGCGGCCCAGCGCCGCTACCAGAGGGGCCCCGATTCGAGCATCTTGAGAAGTTGTTGGTCGTGGTTCCCTACAAGGCGCCCGACAAGAAGGGCAAGAAGACGGAGGTGCCAGAGGCCCGAGAGGGCCTCCATCGGAAAGCTCGTCCGAACAGCAGGTCCAGAGACAATTATGTCATTCTATGTATGCTACTATACTATATTATGTCATTCTATGTATGCTACTACAACTACGCTATATCTCTCAAATCATATAATTTTGTATAACATATTGAAATTTTAACCACATATTCTAATGATCACATGATGACACCATGTAAAGTTTATTTTGTTTAGGCAACACTTACAACTTTTGGTAAATTGCTTAAAATCCTGAAATTCTGTTAGCACCGTGTCATTTCCTGGCAAACGCTGTAAACCTTGCATCTAGCATCATGTACATTACATCACATGCTAATTTCATAAAATATATTATCTTGTTAGAAAATAGCAAACCCATCTCATATAAATTCAATTATTGGAGATGCAAATTTGATTTGTCTGCATTACATGTATACAAGATTTTTTGGTCATACAAATAGCAATACTACCTTCCCCTCTCTCAAGTCGGACA
>NC_041392.1:46042177-46043881 GCF_002162155.2 Triticum dicoccoides
TGGTCGCGGTTCGCAACTGCCATTAGTCGCGGTTGCGCAACCGCGACCGAACGGGCGCGACTAAAGGCCCCACCCTTTAGTCGCGGTTGCTTAAGAACCGCGACTAAAGGCCCGTCCACGTGGGCGCCAGGTGGCCGTCGGGGCGGAGGACCTTTAGTCGCGGTTCTTCTGGCCAACCGCGACTAAAGGCCGCCGCAGGTTTAGGGTTTTAGCCCCCCCCCCCCCTTAAACCTGTTTTCTGTTTAATATGTATTGTTTTATTTCTTTTGTGCTTTATTTTAATTTTGAAGGAGTTTCACATATTCTACGGTACTACATACATGCATATGAATGTACAATTTCAAACAAATTTGAAATTAGAACCAAAAAGAATTCAAGAGGAATATACAATATATATTCAATATCATCGGATGACCATATACAAGTTTGAACAAGTTTCCATACATAATTTAATGCATATAAAGTTCTACGTCCTCGTAATGGTGTTCTCCTTTAGGATGGAGGACTTCCCTCCTGAACCATCCAGCTAGTTCCTCTTGAAGTGGTCGGAAGCGAGCTTCTGGACTAAGCATCATCCGGAGGTTATTCCTCTGAGCATTGGTATCACTCGGAACCCGCTCAGAGGTGTATCTCCGGATCATCTCACAGACATAGTATGCACATAGATTGGTCCCCGCTGGCTGAATATCCTCACCATTCTTAGCCTTTGCCCTTTTGAATTCTAGCTCTTTTTTGAATTCACCGACCTTTGTATCTACGAACCGTCTCCAAACCCTACGAGGCAAAGAAAATTAAATGAACAAGAGAGTTATTAGTTACTTGATATTAGGAAATGAACGAAATAGGCCGATCGATATAGAGCGCAAATGAATGAAAATAATTACTTCTGCAGCATTCTTCTCATGTCGACCGAAAGCTTTGGATCCTTATTCAGAGAGTCGTGGACAAGACATTCTGAGGTGTCAACTTTAATTACTAGCAGAATCCAGTGGAACCTGCGGACACGATACATGCACAGTACGTCATGCATAACTCATCGATTAGCCGGCCACATACCATGCATGGAGTAAACAAAAGAGAATGTGCTCAAGACAGAAACACTCACCCAAAATGGTAAGGAAATAGAATATCACTTTTGAGTTCCTGCTTTGTAAGAAACTGCCACAGGTCTGCCTCCATGTCGGCGGGGTGATGCTCCAACACATATCCATTAACGATGTGTAGGTCAATGAACCCAACATTATGGATGTTCCTTACTCTGCATTCCTTAATCTTCATTCTGCATGTATAATAGCGGACACAACAATATAGTTAGGACATATATATAGTGCAGGCAATATGAACGAGATGGGGTAGAAATAAATCACTTACAGAACGTAGCAACTGATGATAGATTTGTCGAGCTCGCGCAGATTGAAAAGCTGGAACAATTCACTCAGATGAATTTGTACATAGTAATGTTTGAAGTGATGCTCATATCTAACTTCCGCATAAATATATTCTTTGGCGTTTTTATTTTTTATGTAACCCTTGTACCATTTCAGCAGACCTTTCATTTGTGGAGGTAGATCATGTTCCTGCGCAGGCTCGACGAGAGGCCCATTCTTCACATATGTAATTACTACCTCCTTCACTGGCGCCTCATCAAGGCCTAACAGTTCACGAAGAGTAATACCTAAGTTGGCCGCTTGTTCTCTGGCACTC
>NC_041392.1:46044398-46046763 GCF_002162155.2 Triticum dicoccoides
GCTTGGGACGGTGTGCTCAAAAATGACTTAGCCCACTTCTTTTGCTCATCAGAAAATACTGGCTTGGGCTCGGGCTCTCTTTTCTTCTTGCAGTCCGCCTTCCATTTCTCATGATCAGCAGCCGCGGCCGCGGCAGTTTCCTCGGCACTACGTTCCCAAGGCCTTGTGGGGAGAGGCTTCAATGATGGCTCCGGTACCTTTGTGGTCTTAGGTACATAAGGGTCCGGGTTAATAATCCAGGACTGCTTCTGCTTCTTTGCCGGAGGTGGATTGGGGGGCGGCGTCTGATCACCCGCCGGACGAGGACTGGGGGGCGGCGTCTGATCACCCGCCGGACGTTGTGGACTGGGGGGCGTCGGCTGACGTGACGGAGGTGTAGGTGAACCGCCACCACCGTAGGGGGGTGGAGTTGTTGTCCTTGGCGCCTCGCCTGGAAACTTGATAAACTTCTTTTGCCATAGAATGAAATGGCGCTTGACATCTCCAAGTCTTTTCTCTCCTTCAGGTGTAGCAATGTCAATCTCCAGGTCCTCAAACCCTTGGACTATGTCCTCCACCGTGACACGAGCATAGCCATCTTGAATGGGGGTGTTGTGGTGGAGTGCTCCAGGTAAACATGGTAAAGCACTGCCGATGGCTACCTTCACGGACATGTTCCCGATAGGATAATACAGATGACATTCTTTCATCTCCTTTATATCGTCCACGGGGTAGCGAGGAGGCTCCGGTGCAGTAATTTCGACCACCAGAGGCTCCGGTGCAGTAATTTCGACCACCAGAGGCTCAGGTGCAGTAATTTCGATCGTCGGTGCATCTGCACCAGCCGGTGGGGCCTCCGTGGAAGCTACACTGCTTCTCCGCTGCTGGCTTCTGAGATCCGCTGGATGATCTTCATGCTGCGCCCGAGCTGCATCTCGTTCGGCTACTAGTACACTCACGGTTTTCTTCATCACATCCATTTCCGATGCCAACCGCGCCACAACATCTGCTTCCCGATCCATCTTTCTCTTCCGGCTTCTGTAACCGTACGGGTCATCGTTCTGGGGGAACCCTATTTTCCACGGAATGTGCCCCATGCCTCGTACACGTCCTCCGTGTTCAGGATTCCCGAGGGCTTTTGTCAGCGCGTCGTTCTCTTTGTTGAACTTGATCTTCCCCTCTTGAGCATCCCTCATTGCGTCAATAAGGGCTTGGGTGGGTTTAATTATTTTGCCCCGGTAAACACAGTCCCCTGTCTCCGGGTTCAGCGTTCCCCCATGCCCGTACCACCAGCTTTTGGCCCTTGGGTCCCATCCCTTCGTACCTGGACGGATTCCTCGCGCCCTCAGCTCGTTCTCCATCTTCTCCCACCTAGGCTCCCAAAGGCGATACCCTCCTGGCCCCATAATATGATTGTACTCCTTCTTAGCCGCATTTTCCTTATTTTTTTCGATATTTGAATGAACTGCTCTGATTTCTTTTGCTTCACAAATTCTGGCCAATCATGTTTCAGTTTCTCATATTGTCCTTTGAAATCCGGAGTCTTGTTTTGCTTGACAAAGTCATGGGCTAGATTTTGCTTGAATTTCCGGAATGCGTCGGCCATCTTATGAAGAGCGAACTGTTTGACTAGCCTCCTCCTCTCCTTGTTTTCCTCAATCTTGTTACCCTCCTCATCGAATTTGTTGTATTCCGGAGGTAGAACGAAATGTTCCATAAGATTTTTGAAGCAATCTTTTTTTGTTCTCTTATCGACGAAAGTGAAACCAGCAATTCGTGCCTTCTTTGGCTTATTCCACTCCTGGACGGTGATCAAGACGTTGTCTCTAACAATGGCTCCGCATTGGTTGACAAACTTGGTGGCGTTCTTGCGGGGCTCCAGCGGCCTGCCGGTTGCACTGTCGACAACCTTGATGGTGCATGTTTCTCCTTGTTTCATCGTCTTGGTTGCGCCATGCTTTGACGACGTACTCGATTGTTTCGACGATCCGGCCGAGGGCTAAAATAAGAAAGAGAGTCGCGCGCGTTAGTCCACACATATTTATTCAAATCAGTTAGTTTGTATCACCAGAGGCTCAATGTATATATATATACCTCGGCGCCGGAGGTGGTTGCTACTTCCATTTGAAGATCGTCGTTTATCGACGTTTGTTCGGCATCATCTTGCTGACGGCGCCCTTCATCTTCACCGTCAAGGTTCAGATAAGAAGAGATATCATCTTCTTCTTGTCCGGTCGGCACATATAGAATATCGCCGTTTATGATGCCGAACATATGTGCTTCACCGTCCGGATCATAGTTGTCCATAATCGGGTCAGCTCTATCGTCCGCCATTATGTCAGTCCTGAAAACATGTAGTAAAAACAAATTAATTAAGTGAAGAAGG
>NC_041392.1:46046773-46051578 GCF_002162155.2 Triticum dicoccoides
AACTAATTCAATTCAATATGTTAAAAACACAAATATTATATCAAAAAATTCAGAAAAAAAAACTAATTCAATTCAAAATTCTAAAAATACAAATAATATATCAAAAAATTAAGAAAAATAAAACTAATTCAATTCAATATGTTAAAAATACAAATAATATATCAAAAAATTCAGAAAAATAGAACTAATTCAATTCAATATGTTAAAAATACAAATAATATATCAAAAAATTAAGAAAAATAAAACTAATTCAATTCAAAATGTTAAAAATACAAATAATATATCAAAAAATTCAGAAAAATAAAACTAATTCAATTCAAAATTCTAAAAATACAAATAATATATCAAAAAATTCAGAAAAATAAAACTAATTCAATTCAAAATTCTAAAAATACAAATAATATATCAAAAAATTAAGAAAAATAAAACTAATTCAATTCAAAATAATATACGAGAGGCCGGTCGTCGGCTATGGTGGTACGGCCGGACTCTGCAGAGCGTCATGGACTACATCACTCCAAATTTCATGTATCATTCGAAAATGGACACCAAACACATCACGGGTAATATAATTCACATGATCCATTCAACAAAGTTTGGTACAATAAATTATTACACATCATTTCTTCCCTTCTGTCCCTGCTTGCTTACGATTGTGCCGTATCCATGGAGCATCCTCATCATTTAACTTAATGCTTGGGTCGGTGTTCACTTTGAAGGGCGGAATTTCAGCAAACATATTATAATCTTCTGACATGTCTGTCTTGTCCTCCACTCCCACGATGTTTCTTTTCCCTGAAAGAACAATGTGGCGCTTTGGATCATCGCATGATGTACTGATCGTTTTCTTATCTTTCCGTTTCCTCGGTTTGCTACTCATGTCCTTCACATAGAAAACCTGAGCGACATCTTTCGCTAGGACGAATGGTTCGTCAAGGTAACCAAGATTGTTGAAATCCACCATTGTCATTCCGTATTGCTGGTCCACCTTTACCCCACCTCCTGTTAGCTTGAACCATTTGCACCGGAACAAAGGGACCTTAAAGGAGGGTCCATAGTCAAGTTCCCATATCTCCTCTATGTAACCATAATATGTGACCTTTTGCCCATTCTCGGTTGCTGCATCAAAGCGGACACCACAGTTTTGGTTGGTGCTCTTTTTATCTTGGGCGATCGTGTAAAATGTATTCCCATTTATCTCGTACCCTTGGAAAGTCGTTATAGTCAAAGATGGTGTCTTGGCCAACATGTACAGCTGATCTACAACATCATTGTCATTCGTTAAATGTTTTCTCAACCAACTGCCGAAAGTCTCCATGTGGGCCTTCCTAATCCAGGATTCAGGCTTCCCCGGGTTGTCCGAGCGTAAAATATTCTTGTGTTTCTCAAAGTACGGAGCCACCAAGCTGGAATTGGTCAGTACAGTGTGGTGTGCTTCAGTCAGAGAATGACCGTCCATACATGTCGTTGATTTCCTTCCGATCGTGCCTTTTCCACTTAGTCTCCCCTCGTGCCGCGATCGAGGAAGACCAATCGGCTTAAGGTCAGGAACAAAGTCAACACAAAACTCAATTACCTCCTCATTTCCATAGCCCTTGGCGATGCTTCCTTCTGGCCTAGCACGGTTACGAACATATTTCTTTAATACTCCCATGAACCTCTCGAAGGGGAACATATTGTGTAGAAATACAGGACCGAGAATGAAAATCTCTTCGACTAGGTGAACCAAGAGGTGCGTCATAATATTGAAGAAGGATGGCGGGAACACCAACTCGAAACTGACAAGACATTGGATCACATCGTTCTGTAACCGTGGTAGATCTTCTGGATTGATTACCTTCTGAGAGATTGCATTGAGGAATGCACATAGCTTCACAATGGCTACCCGAACATTTTCCGGCAAGAGCCCCCTCAAAGCAATCGGAAGCAATTGCGTCATAATCACGTGGCAGTCGTGAGACTTCAGGTTTTGGAACTTTTTCTCCGCCATGTTTATTATTCCCTTTATATTGGACGAGAATCCAGACGGGACCTTCATACTGCTCAGGCATTCAAAAAAGATGACCTTCTCTTCTTTGGTCAGAGCGTAGCTGGCATGACCTTGAAACCATTCCGGATGCCGGTCATCAGGGTCTTTCAAACGTTGCTGGTCCTGCCGTGCTTCCTTTGTATCATTTGTCTTCCCATACACGCCCAAGAAGCTTAGGAGGTTCACGCAAATATTCTTCGTAACGTGCATCACGTCGATTGCAGAGCGGACTTCTAGGACTTTCCAATATTCTAGCTCCCAGAATATAGATTTCTTCTTCCACATGGCTGCGTGCCCGTCAGCTCCCTTCGGAACTGATTGTCCCCCAGGACCCTTTCCAAAGATGACTTTCAAATTCTTGACCATATCAAATACCTCAGCACCAGTGCGTTCCGCAGGCTTCGGCCGGTGATCTGCCTTGCCGTTGTAATGCTTGCCTTTCTTTCTTACTGGATGAATTTTCGGAAGAAATCGATGATGCCCAAGGTACACGTTCTTCTTACAATTTGGCAAATGTACACTTTCAGTCTCATGTAAGCAGTGCGTGCATGCATTGTATCCCTTATTTGACAGTCCCGAAAGGTTACTAAGAGCAGGCCAATCGTTGATGGTTACGAAAAGCAACGCTCGTAGGTTAAATTCCTCTTTTTTGTGCTCATCCCACACACGGACACCAGGTCTGCCCCACAGCTGTAAAAGTTCATCAACTAATGGCCTTAGGTACACATCGATGTCGTTGCCGGGTTGCATCGGACCTTGGATGAGCACTGGCATCATAATGAACTTCCGCTTCATGCACAACCAAGGAGGAAGGTTGTAGATGCATAGAGTCACGGGCCAGGTGCTATGGCTGGAGCTCTACTCGCCAAAAGGATTCATGCCATCTGTACTTAGACCAAATCTTATGTTCCTTGCGTCAGCTGCAAAATCTTTGAACTCTCTGTCGATCTTTCTCCATTGCGTTCCATCTGCGGTGTGTCTCAACTCCCCGTCCGACTTACGGTCCTCTTTGTGCCATCGCAACAACTTGGCATGCTCTTTGTTCCTGAACAGACGTTTCAACCGTGGTATTATAGGAGCATACCACATCACCTTGGCGGGAACCCTCTTCCTGGGTTTCCCGCCCTCAACATCGTCACCAGGGTCATCGCCTCTGATCTTATAACGCAATGCAGTGCATACCGGGCATTCATTCAAATTCTCGTATTCACCGCGGTAGAGGATGCAGTCGTTGATGCATGCATGTATCTTCAGAACCTCTAAACCTAGAGGGCAGACAACCTTTTTTGCTTCGTACGTACTGGCGGGCAACTCGTTATTCTTTGGAAACATATTCTTCAACATTTTCAGCAAGTTTTCAAATGCCGAGTCAGCTACACCTGCCTGTGCCTTCCATTTCAGCAAATCCAGTGTGCAGCCCAGCTTTTTCAGACCATCATCGCATCCAGGGTACAACGACTTTCTGTGATCCTCTAACATGCGATCCAAATTCTCCCTCTCCTTTTCAGTTTCGCAGCGTCTCCGTGCATCAGCAATGGTCCGACCAAGATCATCAACGGTCTCATCACGTGCCTCTTCTTCATCTTCACCTTCACCTTCCCCTTCACCTTCCCCTTCACCTGCCCCTTCACCTTCCCCTTCACCTTCAGCATCCTCCATGAAAGTATCACCGAAATTAGCAAGATAGCTTTCATCGATGAAATCATCCCCTTCTTCATCTTCTTCCATTATAACCCCTCTTTCTCCATGCTTGGTCCAACAATTATAGCTTGGCATGAAACCGTGCCGAAGCAGGTGCAGGTGAACTTCTCTTGAGGAAGAGTAACCCTTCTGATTCTTACAGTCAACACATGGACAGATAACAAAACCCTTCTGCTTGTTCGCATTAGCCACTACGAGGAAATCTTTCAAACCCGTAGTGAACTCGCGGGAGAGTCGGTTACCGTACATCCATTGCCGATTCATCTGCATTATAATAATATAAAATATATAATTAACCATCATGCATTTGTTAAAGTAACTAGCTATAAACAATAGAAATTAAACAATGAACAACACACATGCATATTTTATCAATGACACACATGCATGAAAGGTTCAAGTTGCTAACCGCGATCGAGGAGGAACCTCAAGTGTGGCTCCAACACTTCATATCATGTTTGTTTCACGCTGTTGGGCATTTCATCAAACACCTTGTGTGCATAAGAGGAACCAAAAGCAAACCTACACCCCCTTGTGAAGAGAAGTGGCACCAAATGGCTAAGTGAGTGCGCTGAACTGGTATATATAGGGGAGGAGCTTTAGTCGCGGTTGGCCAGGCCAACCGCGACTAAAGGCCTTTGGGCACCTTTAGTCGCGGTTGGCCTGCCCAACCGCGACTAAAGCCCCTCACGTGCACCAGCTGGCCACCGAGCGCCCTGGCCCAAGCCTTTGGTCGCGGTTCGTCTGCCGAACCGCGACTAAAGACTTCATTAGTCGTGGTTCCTACAGTTTCGCGACTAATGGGGCTGGACGGAAGCCTCTTTTTCTACTAGTGATTTCTTGGCAAATGTTGCAAACCTTGCATCTAGCAGTGTGTCATTTCCTGGCAAATGCAGCAAACCATGCATCAAGGAGAATGTACTTTGTAGCACACACTGCTAACTTAATAAAATAGATTATGTTGTTAGAAAGTAGCAAACCCATGTAAATCTAGTAATTGGAGATGAAACTTTATTTTGTCTGCATTACATGTATACAAGATTTTTATGTCACAAAATTAGCAACACAACCTTGC